>NW_026733039.1:0-197500 GCF_028476545.2 Physella acuta | reverse complement strand
CATTTTAAGATTCTCCGTGTCATGAAGGTGGTAATGATGTCATAGAGATGGTAAAGTTGTCCTAAAGATGGTAAAGATGTCCTAAAGATGGTAAGGTAAAGATGTCCTAAAGTTGGTTGAGATGTCCTAAAGATGGTAAGGTAAATAGGTCCTAAAGTTGGTAAGGTAAATATGTCCTAAAGATGATAAGGTTATGATGTCCTTAAGATGGTAAAGATGTCTATAATTAAAACGGCTTTTAATCCGAGTAATGTCAGCAGATTGTCTATGATTGAGTGGCAAACTTGATAAATTAAAAAAAAGTTTTGAATTTCTCGTGTAAAAACTAAACAATTACTGCAATGGTAATTTGATGTTTTAACAAAGCTACAGTTACTGCAGTGGTAATTTGATGTTTTAACAAAGCTACAGTGGCTGTGCTTTGTTTTTTTCATCCCTCAATGGTCTTCAACAACTCGTGTGGCTGTAGGAATCTACGTAAGCAATTTAAATAGTGGAGTGTTAACAAATCGCAGGTGGCAAAAAATAAATAATTTGAATTGTGTGTGTGGGGGGGGGGGGGGGGGGGGAGGGGGTGGCTGTAACCCAGATGGTAATCAATTAGGTGGAAGGGAATTTCAGATGAGGGGAAAATAGACAAATGGATTCATCAAATAGATAAATCAAATAGATTCATCAAAAAGATCCATAAAAAAGATCCATAAAAAAATTCGTTAAACTTGAAATAAGGTTTCGGCTACTAAGTCTACTAACAATACGATCTCAAGTATTGTCGGTTTCTACAACCTTTTCGTATTTTGTCATTCCGCGTCTCGCAGTTTAACCCCCCCCCCCCCCCCCCCCTTTTACAATTTTTAACAGCGTGACAACAGACAAATCACTGTATTCCAATATATCTTCACACATACTAATACACATCTTCATTATATCTTCACACATACACATCTTCAAGTTATCTTCAAACGTACACATCATCAACATATTATTATCCTCACACATATTCAGGTTATTATAAATGTCTTTCTATTTTGGATCGTTACTTGAAAAATATTCTGCTAAATTGATTTTATACGTAAATTATTTATAGACTAGAATATTATTGTCGAAATATGTAAATTAAAGCAAATTTTACAATACGGCTAAAAAAAGGTTGTCAGAAGTGGGATTTGAACCCACGCCTACAGAAGTAGACTGCGACCTGAACGCAGCGCCTTAGACCACTCGGCCATCCTGACTTGTAATTACCATTGATAAACATCGCCTTAAAAGATAGCAAAACTAAAGATGCAGAATTATCAATGTTATGCGGAATGTAACGTGACTTTTGATAGTTCGCTCATCCTAATCACTTTAAAAGGAAATGCATGATCTAACTATAGTACTTCTCTATGATTTGGCTACCGACCTCAGTGGCTACCGACCTCATTGTAATATTGTACGTCTGAGGCTACCCATCTGAGTAGCCCTATATGTGGCTACAAACTTAAGTATAGCCCTGTAGCCCCTACGTCTCAAACACCTGACCCCCATCGTGGCTACCCACCTGAGTGTAGCCCGGTACGTCTCAAACATGTGACCCCCCACGTTGAACTTGACTATCTCATTACTAGTGCTGGTGTGGACCCGGATCTTGTTCGTGTTTTTGTCCAGGCGCGCGCCGGGCAGGAGCGCGTGCAGGATGCCGCCATGTTTGCTCCTGGGGGAGTGAGATACCTTTGGCATCTTGCCTCTCTGATTCAGAATTCTTAGCTCAATATCCCAGCTCACTTAGCTCTGTTATCCTAGCTCAGTAGTCTTATCTTCGTTGCATTAGCTCAAAATCCTTAGCTGCGTTGCATTAGATT
The DNA here is from genome assembly GCF_028476545.2 of Physella acuta. Classification (NCBI taxonomy): domain Eukaryota; kingdom Metazoa; phylum Mollusca; class Gastropoda; family Physidae; genus Physella; species Physella acuta. The sequence continues at coordinate 195,656 of NW_026733039.1, read as the reverse complement.
TGTGTGTCACGAAAGAGATAAACAATCTGGTATAAGCTCCAGCCTAGACTAACGCAAGTCTCTCCCAGCCCCTTCACCCCACGTAGGACATCCTAAACCATCCTTGTACAGTTCCATGTCAAGGAAACAAAAGCATGGCCAAACCAAGCCAAATTTTGGCTGGACAGCTCAGAGCTCGCTTCATTTTAGGACAATTGTTCTGGCAACTTTTAGACGTCTGACTCAGGGGCGACAAGCCTGCCAAAATAAAATAAAATTTGTCCACATTAATACAGTTACTCGGAGATTCAATTCGCAAATGTAATTGATTACATACAGGAAAATAAAAGTTTCAGGAAATGTAATTGATTACATACAGGAAAATAAAAGTTTCAGGAAAATGTAATTGGTTACATACAGGAAAATAAAAGTTTCAGGAAAATGTAATTGATTACATACAGGAAAATAAAAGTTTCAGGAAAATGTAATTGGTTACATACAGGAAAATAAAAGTTTCAGTAAAATGTAATTGATTACATACAGGAAAATAAAAGTTTCAGGAAAATGTAATTGATTACATACACGAAAATAAAAGTTTCAGGAAAATGTAATTGATTACATACACGAAAATAAAAGTTTCAGGAAAATGTAATTGATTACATACACGAAAATAAAAGTTTCAGGAAAATGTAATTGGTTACATACAGGAAAATAAAAGTTTCAGGAAAATGTAATTGATTACATACACGAAAATAAAAGTTTCAGGAAAATGTAATTGATTACATACACGAAAATAAAAGTTTCAGGAAAATGTAATTGATTACATACACGAAAATAAAAGTTTCAGGAAAATGTAATTGATTACATACAGGAAAATAAAAGTTTCAGGAAAATGTAATTGATTACATACAGGAAAATTAAAGTTTCAGGTAGAAAAAAAAAGTTTTTTTTTTTTAAAACATGACTTTTTCTCCAACTGGGAATGTAAATGGCCCCGGTGTAAATGAGAAATTTATTGCAATGTTTATTTTTCATTTCAGTGCACCGATCTTGACAAATGCCGACATGTAGTATGTTCCTGACACAGCCTTTAGCGTCACGTGACGGTAGTGGGGCGGCGACCCAGGGGACTAGAGGAGGGTGGGGGTCAGAGCTGTTAGTGCTGTTGGTGGGGTCAGGTTTAAGTTGGGGTGGGGGTGAGAGGGGGTGGGGGGTGTCAGATTTATGACCGTGTTTTATTGTCCTGGATTATTTTATAAACAACTCACCAGGACACTTTTTGAAAATTTCACCGACATAAAAAAATGTATTTATATGGTTTTAAAATGGCTATAAATCGGTCATGCAGAAGGTGTGCAATATAACATTGTAAAAACTTTCTGTAACACCATAAGAAAGTGTTGTGAAAATAATTCTTTAATCATTCTCAATGAGGCATCCACATTTCCCATAGTTGGGGGGTGAATAAAGGTTTTAAGAGGGACAAATAGGGATCATGTCGTGCACAACGGTTGTCTCGAGTTACGAACGTCTCGAGTTACGAACGTCACGAACTGGGGAAGTCTTGTGTAACAAATATTTCGAGCTTAGACTGTCTCGAATTACGAACGTCTCGAGTTACGAACGTCACGAACTGGGGAAGTCTTGTGTAACAAATATTTCGAGCTTAGACTGTCTCGAATTACGAACGTCTCAAATTTACTAGTCCCGCATGTATGGTTTGATGTATCCCCTGATACAGATCAACCCTCCACATGGACTGACAACATAGTGGCTCCATGTCCCTCCCCACAATGGGAAGAATATTTGGTGTGACGTGAGAATGTTTACACCGGATGTCGCCTAGCAACCAACCAGCTAGCATGTAAGTAAGGTGGGAACGGTCCCTAAGATCCGACAATCACCGCATTCATCTCCCGACATAAACAACTACACAACGGTTATTTGAGCTTTCATTCTGAACAGGCGCATACTGGCAGGTGTGTGTGTGGGGGGGGGGGGGGGGCATACAGGCAGGTGGGTAGGGGGGCAGCCTAAGGTCAAACTTGCCTGAGAGTGACGTCACGTGATTAATTTCTAGTCTAGGGAAATAATAACATGCTCCGTGTTGTGTCTAAGTCAGCGTCTCTCACACGGTGGTTTAAGTTTGGGGTCTATCGCGTGGGGTCGTGCAGCTAAACTTGGGGGTCTATGGGGTCATGCAGCTAAACTTGGGGGTCTATGGGGTCATGCAGCTAAACTTGGGGGTCTATGGGGTCATGCAGCTAAACTTGGGGGTCTATGGGGTCATGTAGCTAAACTTGGGGGTTTATGGGGTCATGTAGCTAAACTTGGGGGTCACTGGGGTCATGTAGCTAAACTTTGGGATCTATGGGGTCATGTAGCTAAACTTTGGGGTCGTGTGGGAACATGTCGTGAAGAAAACTGACAATACGTATTTTAAAAATATGTTGACATTCTCTGAGAAACAAATTTTTGAACAGGTCAAAGGTCACGTGGGTTAACAACGCGAGGGGCCTTGACCTTGCAGCACATCCCAAGTTGTCTGATCTCGAATCAGGGGCATCAGCACAAATCGACAGAATATCTCCCCCTTGACAAAATAGTGTGTGCGTGTGTTTGTGCGTGCGTGCGTGTGTGTATTAACCATATCATGTTTGCTTACAAATGGCGTGTGTTAGTGTGTTGCTTTGATAGAAATACTTGTGCACAAAAAAACAACTTTAAACAGGCCACTCCTGTAGCTCAAGCCGCGACCGATAAGCCTGCTATAATAAAAAAAAAATGCTGATTATTTCCCTTGTATAAAAGTCGTCACAAACTGGTCTATCAAAGAACTCATTGTGTCGACAACGCTTGACACTTGCCTAAAGCATGAAGACAAACAGCTTGTATTACAATTGTGGATAATAGAAAGATAGAAAGGGCCATACTTGAAGAAAAGCGAAGACTTGATACAAGTATATATTATATATATATATATATATCATATATATATATATATATATATATATATATATATATATATATATATATATATATATATATATATATATATATATATATATATATATATATGTAACTAGGTGTAGTTACCAGAGACGATAACAACGCAATAGTGCAGGTGTTAGGCTGATAACGATCACAAAGCCGCTGCGCAGTTCACAGGCTGACGTAACAGTGCAGATCGCTTATTAATCGGACTGTATGACAGAAGCGGCGTAATTAACATTCTGATGCAACGATTAGAATCGATTACGATTACGATTACGAATCCGATTACGAATACGAAGGGATATATAGGAAGGCGACGGCTGAGATCAGAGGGACAGAACGAGAGATCAGTCAGTCAGTCAGTAGGAGAGTGGCAGTATCAAGTTGGTTATTGAACGGGTTAGCCGTATTGTGTTAATAAGGACGATAGACATGTGCATTCAGTTATGTGAAGACTAGTGAGGACTGTTGGGGGTCAGTTGATTCCGACTATTATTGTGAAGCATTTCTTTTGATTCATTATATTATTGTGAAACATTTCTTTGATTCATGAAATAAAAGGATCAATAGTGAACCTGCATCTTCGAGTATCTATACTGTGGTCGATGTTGTGTAGAATGAGTGGTTAGACTCGTTAACATTTGGCACTACAGGCAAATAGACTCGTTACATTTGGCGTCGTCGGCAGAGGAATCCAATTAGACCAGCCGCTTTAGGCACCCATAGTCAACCTAGTTCATAACTGTGTTTAGTGTGTGTGTGAATTCGGACATTCAGGAACAGTGAAAATTGAGGAACGAGGAAAATTTTTCATACACACACGGTAAGAAAGGTCTTTTTTTTTTATTTGAAGGAAATAAATAAAAGGGAAAACTGAAATCAGAATCGAGGAAATTGAAAAGAACAGAGATGAGACACCTTTCATTATCATTCTGGCTTGGTGTCACATGCTCTTTTGCTGCTGCAAGCATGTGGCTCAGTATACCCCTAGTTGTAGCACCAACTACCCTGGGGACAGCTATGGGGCTGACCATCAGCATCCAGATAATTGGCATTGGTATCTCCAACTTGGTTGTGGGACAAATACTAGGCAAAGATGACAACCAAGATATAGATGTAACTCTTAGATACTGGAAATGTGTCATGATCTCCCTGTTGGGCAACACTATCTGCTGCATAGCTGCAGCATTTTTCATTGGTGTGAGTGGCAGACGCGGGAGTGATATTTTAGATATCGGAAAGGGACAGAGACTCCTGCTGGCCCAACAATCTGAGTCAGATAAAGATAGCCCAGAGATAGGCAACGGTGAAGATGACCCTTTGCCTCCAGATGGACCAGGACAAAATTTGGACAAAAAGCCGATCCATATTGTGGTCCTGCCCAGTGAGTCCCACATCAACAAATTTTACGGGGACGGTGATTCAACCTTAACCAACAGGTTCAGTGAAGAGGTCAGGGCTGCCTGGGCCTCGAGATACATGTCACCAGGGGAAAGATTAAGACTGCTGATGGGCAGTATAGGGGAGACGGTTAGGGCAGAGGTCAAATGCCACGATAAAACCATCCAATCAGATCCAGATAAGGTGCTGGATCTAATTATGGAGACCTTTGGGGAGAGACGGTCGGGATCGCAACTGCTAGCGGTGTTCGTAGGCTTAAAGCAGAGAATGGCGGAGAGTGTGATGGAGTATTCACACCGAATGAACGGGGCCTTTCAAGCTGTAAAAGGCAAAATACCCGACATGGATGCGCGCCTGCTGAGGGACCATTTCATCGAGGGGCTGGCGACCCCTATGGCAAGAAGATATTTGAAAGAAGAGGTCTACAAAGACCCACAGTTGACCTTCCTTCAGGTCAGGAACTCAGCGATCCGCAGGTCCGAGGATGAGGACCAATCGAACTGTTCGGTAGACAAAGTCTCGGTGCCGGAACAGAAACAATCCCCACCCACAGGGACCGGCACGATGGAAACCATGATGGCTCAACTGTTGGCCCACCTGGATAAGGTTGACCAACGATTGGAGAGGTTAGAAAGCAGGTCAACAGCAGAGAATCAAGGCAAAAACGGGACAAAACATAGTCAGGTTGGACAGCCGCGACCTGCTGGTCCATCGCTCCGGTGGACGGCTGACGGTCGACCAATGGGCCTGTCCTGCTCTCAACACGGACATGTGGCACGGTACTGTCCGGTGAAACGATCGCCCTCTGTAAGGCAAGACAAGGCTACAGAGTGGCGAGGTTATGGCTTAAGAAACAAAATGGGACAAACAATGAAAGAGTCTCAAACAGGACTTGAAGAGAAATTATCAGATATTGAAAAAGAACTTCAAATTACACAAGGAAAATTAGATTTGAAGCGTTCTGAACTTCAGAATTGTGAAACTAAGCTAACAGATACTATAGCCTTGGTGGAAGAACTTAAGAATTCAAAAGACTTGTTAATAATAGAAAAAATGAACTGTGAAATGAACTTGGATGTTGAAAAGTTTCAAGTGAACAATTTGTTGGCAGAGAAAAATTATGATAAGAAAGAAATTGGTAAACTTAAGAATGAGATCTCAATGTTAACCATGAAACTGGATAGGGAAAGTTCATGCAAATTAAAAGCACAGGAGAAATGTTCATCTTTAAAGTGTCTGTTAGCTGAAGAAGAAAATAAAAACATGAGACAACAGAACAGTGTTGGCAAACTAGAAGAAATGATAGAAAAAGAAAGGCTATTGAATCAACAGTTAGAAAAGCAAGTATTAGAACTAATGAAAAAGGGTGAAAATAATACACTTCTTATAGCAGATGAAGAAAAAGAAGTAGAAGTCTTGCACATTTCTATTGAAGAAGTAGAAGTGAGGCAGAACGGACAGACCGGGGTGGAGCACATTTCCACAGAGCCCGGAAATATGGACATCGGTGATTTTAATTGCCTTAATCACAAAGAGACAAGAGATGCCCAGAGAACGGATAGCGGGTTACAGCCGCTATTGAAATACGTCCAGGAACAAAAATTCCCAAGAAGAAGGGAAAGAGAACAATTTGGTCGAGAAACAAAGAAAATACTGAGTCAGTGGGACCGTCTCAGTATAAAGGATGGTGTTCTCATGCGGAGAATTCATGACCAAATTGATGGGACAATACACCAGGTGGTGGTGCCTGGACAATTACGAGAAGAAGTGCTAAAGTGGGCACATGACAGGGCAGGACACCAGGGTCAGGACAGGACGCACAAAATATTACGACGGAGGTGTTACTGGCCCAATATGGAGATGGAGGTCAAACGCCATTGTGAGGCTTGTGTGAGGTGTCAGCATGCGAAAATGCCAGTTGTCAAAATGAGACAGCCATCAGGACACCTACTGGCGACAAAACCACTAGAGATTGTGGCTATGGACTTTACGTCGTTGGAACAATCATCGGATGGGACGGAACATGTGTTGGTAATGACTGATGTATTCACCAAATGGACTGTGGCGGTGCCCACACGAGATCAGACTGCCAAAACAGTGGCAAAGGTCTTAATAGAACATTGGTTCATCAAATATGGCATACCAAGACAATTACACTCTGACCAAGGAAGGGCCTTTGAGTCAGAAGTAATTAACCAACTGTGCAGCCACTACGGGATCAACAAATCTAGAACAACCACATTTAATCCGAAAGGAAACGGACAGTGCGAGCGGTTCAACCGCAGCATGCATGATTTGCTGCGTACTCTAGAACCTGAACAGAAAAAACGTTGGCCTGATTTTCTCCCGGAGTTGGTATATCTATACAACTGCACCCCCCATGCCACAACCGGCTTTTCGCCACACATGTTGCTGTTCGGACGGGAGGCTCGACTCCCTCTTGACTTGTTCCTAGGGAAAAAGGAAAGTATGACTGGCTCATACACCGCACTGGAATATGTGAATGAACATATGAGACGAATTAGAGAAATGTACAGGGTAGTACAGGAAAGACTAGAACATGAAGCACGGCGAAGGGAACCGCCGGTACAGACAAAGGACCCGCCACTCAAACTGAACGACAGGGTATTACTGCGTAGCCACCCGTTAGGCAGAAACAAAATCCACGACCTCTGGGGACAGGAGATATGGCAAGTCGTGGAGATGCCTAAAGTAGCAGGTGGCCCCTTTAAGATAAGACCCATCGATCACACCAAACCGGATCGGTGGGCGAATATTGCTCAATTAAAGAAATATTGTCATAGTCAAGAAGAGCAGTTACACACAAGGAAACCTAAGACAATTAGGGAACCGGAAACTATAACGGAAATTCACATACCCATCCCGGAACCATGTCACCATCAACAGCGCAACAGCGATACACAAGGGGAGGATACCGGCAACAAGGAGGATCCCGGTCCTCCCAGAAGCAGAGACACAGTAGAACAGCAGATAAGTGGTCCGCGGAGAAGTTTGAGAAACAGAAAGAATACGAGATTTTTCGTCAGCAACCATCAATTCTTTCATGGTCGCGCTGGTATGAGAACAGACTGTTCAAAAAGTTATAAAAGGGAACTGGTGAAGGCACCAAACGAGATAGGTGGATGTAAATTCTAGAACTGCCTTGTGTCTGAGGAATATGATGTAGACACATTTGATATGTGAAATAGGGATAACTGTCAATCTTTTACGAATGTGACGACATTGACAGTGAATGGAACAATAAATTTTTTTACGATGGTGAGATTGACATTTAAGAAGTGCACCTACCAAGCGTTGTTTGTGGTTGAAAACACACAAAAAAAGGCGGCGGTGGATGTAACTAGGTGTAGTTACCAGAGACGATAACAACGCAATAGTGCAGGTGTTAGGCTGATAACGATCACAAAGCCGCTGCGCAGTTCACAGGCTGACGTAACAGTGCAGATGGCTTATTAATCGGACTGTATGACAGAAGCGGCGTAATTAACATTCTGATGCAACGATTAGAATCGATTATGATTACGATTACGATTACGAATCCGATTACGAATACGAAGGGATATATAGGAAGGCGACGGCTGAGATCAGAGGGACAGAACGAGAGATCAGTCAGTCAGTCAGTAGGAGAGTGGCAGTATCAAGTTGGTTATTGAACGGGTTAGCCGTATTGTGTTAATAAGGACGATAGACATGTGCATTCAGTTATGTGAAGACTAGTGAGGACTGTTGGGGGTCAGTTGATTCCGACTATTATTGTGAAGCATTTCTTTTGATTCATTATATTATTGTGAAACATTTCTTTGATTCATGAAATAAAAGGATCAATAGTGAACCTGCATCTTCGAGTATCTATACTGTGGTCGATGTTGTGTAGAATGAGTGGTTAGACTCGTTAACATTTGGCACTACAGGCAAATAGACTCGTTACATATATATATATATATATATATATATATATATATATAGGGTCTACGACAAATTCCCGATAGACACTTGCGCGATAGCCGTTTGCCCGAAAATGTTAAATTTATGTTACCAAATAGTCATTTGTAATTAATTTAAATTTGAAATTTTGATAAACTATACACATTTTAAGTAATCGCTTTAACACATTGTCAAAACAAGTTGTATTGAAATGAGATCAAACATAACAGATTGCCTTCAGTTTTGTAATTCGCCGCCTAGACCGCGCCACATTCTGTTGTGAAATGATCACCGCACATGTTAAGCTGAACAAGATAAATAAAACAACTGCGCCTCTGTTCAACCATTTAAGTGTTAGATAATTAAAGCGCTCATGGCCTAAATGCATGGTTTAAAAAATTAATGCTGAAAGTGTTGGGAAATAGTTTTCATTTTTTAAACTGATAGTAATAATTGTCGGCATGTTCATTAAACACAATTTAAAAGAAATACCATTTTTTACAAAAATTCTAATTATGCCTGAAAATTATTTATATTTAGCTCTTTAGCACTTACTTCTCTTTGATAAATTAGGAAAACACAATTACTTCCCTTTATAAAACATTGCATTAGTGGAAAAGAATTTCTTTTTATTTTGTTTGGTGTTGGGAAAAAAAATAATTACATAATTAGCGGGGATTGATCAAGTGCAAATGTAGGTATTTTTAACACTGCCTTTTATTTATTCTATACACTGAGCTTATTGTTTACTAATTATTTTTTAAAATCAATAACAGTTAATGAGCCAGGTCCTACATGTCCTATATGTTTATTTCTTTCCGTTTACGGATAAGCTTGGAATATTATATGGTTGGTTTTGCGTTTGGATTTGGTTTGTTTTCGTTTGCTTTTTCGTTTGTTTTATTCTTTGTGTTCGTATTGGTGTTTGTGGTTGTGGTTGGGTTTGTTGTTAGGTTTTTGTTTTCGTTTGCTTTTTTGTTTGTTTTTCTTTGTGTTCGTATTGGTGTTTGTGGTTGTGGTTGGGTTTGTTGTTAGGTTTTTGTTTTCGTTCGTATTTGTAATTGTGTTAGCGTTATGTTTGCGTTTTGTTGTTTTGGTTTTGGTTGGTTGTGGTTTGGGTGGGCAATGCCGGGTTTATGATGATTACTAAACACACAGGTACTGGTCTTTTCACAGAAGCCAGAGCAGGGCCTGGCCGGGACGGCTAGTATATATATATATATATATATATATATATATATATATATATATATATATATATATATATATATATATATATATATATATATATATATATATATATATATATATATATATATATATATATATATATATATATATATATATATATATATATATGTGTGTATATATATATATATAAAGCTTACTTGAGGGGGGACAATTGTGTTGGTAATTGACGCGAGATGATTACCTTACATGTTGAGCAATGATAATTAAGTCCTGATGGCTATTTATAGATCGGGCATTCCCTTGAGCCTATCGAACTGCATGTTATTATGTTGCTACCCCAGCATATTTGCACATGACACTTTGTGATTGGCACATCTGACACTGACATAACACAGGTCTGGTAGGTCAGGGTGACCCTCAGATAGCTGGTACCTGGGCTATGCCATTGTTTCAGGCTGTAAAGTTTTTTTAATTATGTTAGTCGTCAGATGAAGTTAATTACATACCATACGTGTCAGTCGAGGGCAGTAGCGGATTAAAGTGAAGGCTGAAAGGGCTGCAGTCGGGGCCCCAAATTTCCTCTTACAAATCAGAGTAAATTTCACTGTACAGCGTGATTGTTTGTTTAAAAAAACATTGCTTTAATGTTTGCATCACGAGCTTATTAACTTTTAAATGGTTTGCTTGGAATGTGTAATTTAACATCGACTTATGAAGTATTTTGAGAGGTGAAGTCTATATTGTCGCCTGATTTAATGGCCAGGAAAACTTAAAAATAAGATACACTTAATATCGCGTGCAAGTGCTTGACCCGCATATGAATTCTGCTGCCGGCTCACATATATCAGCTGCCGGCCTGCAAATCTAAATGCCGGCTCATATATATCAGCTGCCGGCCTGCAAATCTAAATGCCGGCTCACATATATCAACTGCCGCCCGCAAATCTAAATGCCGGCTGACATTATTCAGCTGCCGGCCTGCAAATCTAAATGCCGGCTCACATATATCAACTGCCGCCCGCAAATGTAAATGCCGGCTGACATATATCAGCTGCCGGCCTGCAAATCTAAATGCCGGCTCACATATATCAACTGCCGCCCGCAAATCTAAAAGCCGGCTCACATATATCAACTGCCGCCCGCAAATGTAAATGCCGGCTGACATTATTCAGCTGCCGGCCTGCAAATCTAAATGCCGGCTCACATATATCAACTGCCGCCCGCAAATCTAAATGCCGGCTCACATATATCAGCTGCCGGCCTGCAAATCTAAATGCCGGCTCACATATATCAACTGCCGGCCTGCAAATCTAAATGCCGGCTCACACAATTCAGTTACCGGCCCGCAAATCTAAATGCCGGCTCACATAATTTAACTGCCGCCCGCAAATGTAAATGCTGGTTCCCATATTAGCCGGTTACAGCCTTGATTGCCGACCCAACAAAAAAGAAAGTTAAAAATCAGATGTCAGAAGTGGGATTTGAACCCACGCCTGACTTGATAATGAGAGTGTGCCTTAAAGTTTCATCGACATGTTTAGAAAAATCATGCGTGCTTAATGACCGCACGAGAGCTGCTATGTTGGGGTTGATGTGGTAGTCCAGTGATTTCCTAACTGACCAATCAAATGTTTACTGTCACTTCTTACCAATAATTAACAATGGTAAACGAAAATTATAAATAACGAGCCGGCCCGCGGCATAACATACGCCGCTATTTAGTTGTTTTTTTCTACTTTTCAGTAATTCATAATTTGTGAAATCGACACTACCAATGCTGCCACTGGAAATATTTGCTTTAAAACACTATAAGTAGATCGCTAAGGACCATAACCCCCTTCCTTCCCCCCCCTCCCCCTCCCCCCCCCCCCCCCTCCCCCATATGTTTAAAATCGTATCAAACTAAATTATCTGCCCCTAATAGTCGTAACTAAACCCTGCTCTGTTTGTAAACATTTAGAGTGAACACAGCTCACTAAGACCATGTAGGGGTCGGGTGGTAGGGAGCGCGCTTACAGCTTGTTTTCTAGCGTCTCCCAGAAGAGAATTATATATCTAGATAGATAGTTCCTGATTAACCAATCAAAAGCAATTTAACAACTACATCAGCACAAGATGACGTATTTCAACCCATCTGAATTAGAAAATGGGCTTTTAAAAACATTTGATCATCATGTTTAGAAGGCCATTTCAAATTTTAAAAACAGAACCTGTCAACATAATACTTCACATTTTGGGAAATAAAAACAGGCATCAAAACTAAGAGTAACCAAATGCGCACTAACAAATTAGAAATAAACTAATGTTAATGCATCGGGTCATACATAGTTAACTATCGATTTTGTTGATTAGCTAATTACTAATTAGCGACTATTTAACTACGAGCGTCCTAAATGAATTTTTATTTAACACAACGTAAATATTGTCTAGTGGATGCATTTTAAAATAACTTTACGTCACATCAGTACATACATACACAGGCAACTTGACATAAAACAGACACATGTAAATACATACAAAGACATCAATACGTACATACAACTTACTGAGTATGAGGTAAAGGACAAACACACTTCTAGTCTAAGATGGTGATTTTAAAACACAATCTTGCGACATTTTAAAACAAAATCTTGCGACATTTTAAAACAAAATCTTGCGACATTTTAAAACAAAATCTTGAGACATTTTAAAACAAAATCTTGAGACATTTTAAAACAAAATCTTGAGACATTTTAAAACAAAATCTTGAGACATTTTAAAACAACATTTATAAAACTTTTACACAAAGACGGCTACCAGAGTTTGTTATGTCTTAATTTTAGCTCAACCTACTGAATGTAGTGTATCAAGTTTAGCTCAACCTACTGAATGTAGTGTATCAAGTTTAGCTCAACCTACTGAATGTAGTGTATCAAGTTTAGCTTAACCTACTGAGTGTAATGTATCAAGTTTAGCTCAACCTACTGAGTGTAATGTATCAAGTTTAGCTCAACCTACTGAGTGTAATGTATCAAGTTTAGCTCAACTACTGAATGTAGGATATAATACGTTGAATGGGAAATTAATATCGTTATTGTTAGGAAAGGCTTAACACTTTGCAAATTACAATTGCATTTCCTTAATTAATTTTTTTAGCAGGAACGGTAACTGTTTCTTGACAGGAACGATAACGGTAAACAATAAACAGTAAGCAGACACTCGATTTATTTACACGATCGCTCATATATAATGATGGGACACATCGGATTACCGTCGCTAAATAGGTCACGTTAACTAAAGGGGCGCTAATGCGGGTAAGCCATGAGATTGTCGAGTGATTCTTATTGGGCCGTGTGTCTAGTGCAGTTCAGGTAGGTGGTGGTACCTGCTGCTGTGGTGTGGTACCTGCTGCTGTGGTGTGGTACCTGCTGCTGTGGTGTGGTACCTGCTGCTGTGGTGTGGTACCTGTGGCTGTGGTGTGGTACCTGCTGCTGTGGTGTGGTACCTGTGGCTGTGGTGTGGTACCTGCTGCTGTGGTGTGGTATCTGGCTTGCAGTGTTTCTTCCAGACTTCTTTCTCCGGGGGGGGGGGGGAGGGGGGGGGGGAGAGCAGTTGAGATTTTCTGGGGGGGGGGGGGAATTTCCGGGGAAGTGGGGGCGGAGACTGTTAAAAGTATATATTTTCAATATAAATTCCATTTCGTTCGGGGGGGGGGGGCGCCGAAGAGATGACTGGTATAGGCGGGTGGGCTCTATGGCAGTCTACGCTGACCGGATAAATTGTTTACATGCTGAGGTTGCTGAAATAATTCAACTCTACTTCACCTATACACAACTAGGCCCCCGAAACGTATAAAACTAGTTAAATCTATTTGCTAACCTAACTAATAGAGTAAAAATTGTAGTGTTTTTTTTTTAAAAAGACAGGATGGGTAAGGTGTAGAGTCGACCTGTTTCACTAAAAGTTTTGTGTGGTAAGTTCTATCCGAATAGCATTTAATTTCCCTAATATGAGTTAGGTACTCATTAGAGCTGATTGGACTCAAGGATATTCAACAGATTCGAGTCCGGGATCCAAACACGAGAGAACTGGATGAGCAGTCGAGTGCTCTACCTGCCCGCCACGGTGGGACGAAAAGATTTGACGAGTCTCTGATCAGACGTGAAGCAGACGATATGAGATATGTCAAGGTCATTTCAAATTGGGGGGGGGGGATCATATCTACACTACTAAGTTAATCTCTCTTGTCCAAATATCCAAAGCTAACTAAAGAGCAGCCATGTTTTTTACGCATCATGGGATATCGTCCATGGCCTGCCCTCCCCCCTCCCCTCCCACACACACAGTAAAAGAACTAGTACAAAACCGCCGTTATGCCATACCTAGCTAAAGATGTGTCGCCTTAGGAAGTCTAAGAGAACACACACAACACTGAAGATGTGTCGCTTTAGGAAGTCTAAGAGAACACACACAACATTGAAGATGTGTCGCTTTAGGAAATCTAAGAGAACACACACAACATTGAAGATGTGTCGCTTTAGGAAGTCTAAGAGAACACACACAACATTACACACAACATTACACACACGTTTCTTTTCTGTTACACGCTGTTAAGCGGGGACGTAATAAATTCGTGTCGGGTACCGGGTTTCTTTCAGACCCTTTGCTCGGGATGGGGAGGGGAGTTGAAACATTCCGGAAAGGGGGGGGGGGGTAATTAAATGAATGGTATAATGGTATAAAATTATTTTTTCTTTTTTTTTATAACGTCAGAGTGGGGGGAGGGGGGCATGTTCGGCGGAGAGAGGACTGAATGGTCGCATTGGTCGGGTACCCGTTGGTCTGGTACCCATAAACACACTGACACCTGGGGGTTTGATAAGAACTTAGGAAGACGTGGTTAGAATGACGGTCTAATCTTTTAGCATTAAACACGAGGTACAGTTGGGTCAGTGGTAAATGGATGGGAACCTACAAGACTCTGACAAGCAAAGCCTGTGTTAGCCTCAACAAAATTCTTCAACAAAATCTCTAACAAAAGCCCTAACAAAACCCCAAGCAAAAAATACCCTCTCGGTCTAAGAAAAAAAGTCTTAGAATTTATTCAGCATTTCCTGTCAACCTAAAGCTGGAGCTATGACGTGCAACTATGTGTATGTGGGCTGTTGATTGATTAGTGCAGCTACATATAATTAAATGCCACCGATTAAAGCCAGTCTAGTTAAAGAAAATCTTATGACTGATGTGTTGTGTATCTGAACAATTCTGCATGCTCGAGCTTTCTATTTCACATTAAATTGACGATAAAAAAAAATCGACGACCACATAACACATGCCAATTTATTCCTTCTGACAAATGTGTTTTAAGCTTCCACTATTATTTTATTCTTCTTTAATTTATTAAGATTTCTGTTTTTATAAACGACTTCCTAAGTAGTTTATTCAAAGAGAAATAAACCGGGAGTGATCTCCCTTAAACTTTTAAAAATAGAATAGAATCTCGTAGAAAAAAAGAATTGCGCACCAAGCGAACGCCAAAACAAAATGTGCATAATAGTGCGCAATATTATAAGTACTTTTTAAATTTACATGCGTTTTTTGAGAAATCGGAAATAGCGTAAATTAGTACTTCCCGTCAACGGAAATTACTCAAAATTTGATAGAAGGTAGAAAATTAGATCTTTTACTAACATGTGACATTTCATTTATCTATTTGAAATAGTACTCAAGTTATAGGCTTTTTAAAAATTCAAAGTAGAAAAAGTACCACTTCCGGTTATCGGAAATCGCTCAAAAGTTGATACGGATCTACGATTTCGATAAAATACTTATATATGAAATTTCATCAACCTAGCATTAACGGTACTCAAGTTATCGTGTTTACACACAGACAGACGCACACACACACAGACAGACACACAGACATACGGACAAGATTGCAAAATTATGTTTTTCCGTATCAGTGAGATTTTTTTTGCACGATTACAAGACTTTCTCTATACTTCGTACAAACGAGAAAGTAAAAAAAGTAAAATGTGAGAAAATTACTTACACAACTTAAACTAAAAGACGAAGTGTCGCCTCAATGAAATCCCAATCCTGGAGTGTTTGGGCACTATAGGGAACCATAAGGCACGACATGGGCACTGCACAACAAACGTGTCTTACGGTGTCAACATGGAAATGTGTCTGGTATAGTTTACTGTCGGCTCTGTCACCCTCTGATTACTCGGGCTGGCCCCGCCCACTTCTTGTCTGCTGGTAAAAAGGGACATAAGCAGGGAGATAACGCTAGAATCTCACCGACCTAAGGGAGCTAACTATAAGCACAACCACAGTATGGCATTGTCATATCATTACATACGTGTATGGGGGTACGTCATACAAACTTTACCTGACGATTTGTGCCAGTTACAAACTTTACCTGACAATTTGTGCCAGTTACAAACTTTACCTGACAATTTGTGTCAGTTACAAACTTTACCTGACAATTTGTGTCAGTTACAAACTTTACCTGACACCTGACAATTTGTGCCAGTTACAAACTTTACCTGACAATTTGTGTCAGTTACAAACTTTACCTGACAATTTGTGTCAGTTACAAACTTTAACTGACACCTGACAATCTGTGCCAGTTACAAACTTTACCTGACAATGTGTGTCAGTTACAAACTTTACCTGACAATCTGTGCCAGTTACAAACGTTACCTGACAATTTGTGTCAGTTACAAACTTTACCTGACAATATGTGTCAGTTACAAACTTTACCTGACAATTTGTGTCAGTTACAAACTTTACCTGACACCTGACAATTTGAGTCAGTTACAAACTTTACCTGACAATTTGTGCCAGTTACAAACTTTACCTGACAATCTGTGCCAGTTACAAACTTTACCTGACAATATGTGTCAGTTACAAACTTTACCTGACAATATGTGTCAGTTACAAACTTTACCTGACAATGTGTGTCAGTTACAAACTTTACCTGACAATCTGTGCCAGTTACAAACGTTACCTGACAATTTGTGTCAGTTACAAACTTTACCTGACAATATGTGTCAGTTACAAACTTTACCTGACAATTTGTGTCAGTTACAAACTTTACCTGACACCTGACAATTTGAGTCAGTTACAAACTTTACCTGACAATTTGTGCCAGTTACAAACTTTACCTGACAATCTGTGCCAGTTACAAACTTTACCTGACACCTGACAATTTGTGTCAGTTACAAACTTTACCTGACAATTTGTGTCAGTTACAAACTTTACCTGACAATTTGTGTCAGTTACAAACTTTACCTGACAATATGTGTCAGTTACAAACTTTACCTGACAATATGTGTCAGTTACAAACTTTACCTGACAATATGTGTCAGTTACAAACTTTAACTGACACCTGACAATTTGTGTCAGTTACAAACTTTACCTGACAATCTGTGCCAGTTACAAACTTTACCTGACAATATGTGTCAGTTACAAACTTTACCTGACAATGTGTGTCAGTTACAAACTTTACCTGACAATATGTGTCAGTTACAAACTTTAACTGACACCTGACAATTTGTGCCAGTTACAAACTTTACCTGACACCTGACAATTTGTGTCAGTTACAAACTTTACCTGACACCTGACAATTTGTGTCAGTTACAAACTTTACCTGACAATATGTGTCAGTTACAAACTTAACCTGACAATATGTGTCAGTTACAAACTTAACCTGACAATTTGTGTCAGTTACAAACTTTACCTGACACCTGACAATTTGTGCCAGTTACAAACTTTACCTGACAATCTGTGTCAGTTACAAACTTTAACTGACACCTGACAATTTGTGTCAGTTACAAACTTTACCTGACAATATGTGTCAGTTACAAACTTTACCTGACGATTTGTGTCAGTTACAAACTTTACCTGACAATATGTGTCAGTTACAAACTTTACCTGACAATGTGTGTCAGTTACAAACTTTACCTGACAATCTGTGCCAGTTACAAACGTTACCTGACAATTTGTGTCAGTTACAAACTTTAACTGACACCTGACAATATGTGTCAGTTACAAACTTTACCTGACAATATGTGTCAGTTACAAACTTTACCTGACAATATGTGTCAGTTACAAACTTTAACTGACACCTGAAAATTTGTGCCAGTTACAAACTTTACCTGACACCTGACAATTTGTGTCAGTTACAAACTTTACCTGACACCTGACAATTTGTGTCAGTTACAAACTTTACCTGACAATTTGTGTCAGTTACAAACTTTACCTGACAATTTGTGTCAGTTACAAACTTTACCTGACACCTGACAATTTGTGTCAGTTACAAACTTTACCTGACAATCTGTGCCAGTTACAAACTTTACCTGACAATATGTGTCAGTTACAAACTTTACCTGACAATTTGTGT
This sequence comes from Physella acuta, assembly GCF_028476545.2. Taxonomy (NCBI): domain Eukaryota; kingdom Metazoa; phylum Mollusca; class Gastropoda; family Physidae; genus Physella; species Physella acuta. Next base: position 177,757 of record NW_026733039.1, on the reverse strand, counting down.
CAGTTACAAACTTTACCTGACACCTGACAATTTGTGTCAGTTACAAACTTTACCTGACAATTTGTGTCAGTTACAAACTTTACCTGACAATTTGTGCCAGTTACAAACTTTACCTGACAATTTGCGCCAGTTACAAACTTTACCTGACAATTTGTGTCAGTTACAAACTTTACCTGACAATTTGTGCCAGTTACAAACTTTACCTGACAATTTGTGTCAGTTACAAACTTTACCTGACAATTTGTGTCAGTTACAAACTTTACCTGACAATTTGTGCCAGTTACAAACTTTACCTGACAATTTGTGTCAGTTACAAACTTTACCTGACAATTTGTGTCAGTTACAAACTTTACCTGACAATATGTGTCAGTTACAAACTTTACCTGACAATATGTGTCAGTTACAAACTTTACCTGACAATCTGTGCCAGTTACAAACTTTACCTGACAATTTGTGTCAGTTACAAACTTTACCTGACACCTGACAATTTGTGTCAGTTACAAACTTTACCTGACAATCTGTGCCAGTTACAAACTTTACCTGCCAATTTGTGTCAGTTACAAACTTTACCTGACACCTGACAATTTGTGTCAGTTACAAACTTTACCTGACAATTTGTGCCAGTTACAAACTTTACCTGACAATTTGTGCCAGTTACAAACTTTACCTGACAATTTGTGTCAGTTACAAACTTTACCTGACAATTTGTGCCAGTTACAAACTTTACCTGACAATTTGTGTCAGTTACAAACTTTACCTGATAATATGTGTCAGTTACAAACTTTACCTGACAATTTGTGTCAGTTACAAACTTTACCTGACAATTTGTGCCAGTTACAAACTTTACCTGACAATATGTGTCAGTTACAAACTTTACCTGACAATGTGTGTCAGTTACAAACTTTACCTGACGATCTGTGTCAGTTACAAACTTTACCTGACAATATGTGTCAGTTACAAACTTTACCTGACAATATGTGTCAGTATTACAGACAAATAACCTGACACCAGCTCACTAAAATACTAGACGGATATTTAAAGAATGACATGGACACAAAAATGTCATTTGCGATGTGTCATTTGTATCGTCCAACTAATCAAATTTTTCTATAAGTATATTGACATATGTTGGCTAATACAGTGGATGTCATTTGATGGCTGGTTGTGTAGATGACATTTGATGTCTGGCGGTGTAGATAACATTTGATGGCGGGTTGTGTAAATGACATTTGATGGCGGGTTGTGTAGATGACATTTGATGGCGGGTTGTGTAAATGACATTTGATGGCGGGTTGTGTAGATGACATTTGATGGCGGGTTGTGTAAATGACATTTGATGGCGGGTTGTGTAGATGACATTTGATGGCGGGTTGTGTAGATGACATTTGATGGCGGGTTGTGTAAATGACATTTGATGGCGGGTTGTGTAGATGACATTTGATGGCGGGTTGTGTAAATGACATTTGATGGCGGGTTGTGTAGATGACATTTGATGGCGGGTTGTGTAAATGACATTTGATGGCGGGTTGTGTAGATGACATTTGATGGCGGGTTGTGTAGATGACATTTGATGGCGGGTTGTGTACATGACATTTGATGGCGGGTTGTGTACATGACATTTGTTGGCGGGTTGTGTAGATGACATTTGATGGCTGGTTGTGTACATGACATTTGATGGCGGGTTGTGTACATGACATTTGATGGCGGGTTGTGTACATGACATTTGATGGCGGGTTGTGTAGATGACATTTGATGGCGGGTTGTGTAAATGACATTTGATGGCGGGTTGTGTACATGACATTTGATGGCGGGTTGTGTACATGACATTTGTTGGCGGGTTGTGTAGATGACATTTGATGGCTGGTTGTGTACATGACATTTGATGGCGGGTTGTGTACATGACATTTGATGGCGGGTTGTGTACATGACATTTGATGGCGGGTTGTGTAGATGACATTTGATGGCGGGTTGTGTAAATGACATTTGATGGCGGGTTGTGTAGATGACATTTGATGGCTGGTTGTGTACATGACATTTGATGGCGGGTTGTGTACATGACATTTGATGGCGGGTTGTGTAGATGACATTTGATGGCTGGTTGTGTACATGACATTTGATGGCGGGTTGTGTACATGACATTTGATGGCTGGTGGTGTAGATAACATTTGATGGCGGGTTGTGTAAATGACATTTGATGGCGGGTTGTGTAGATGACATTTGATGGCGGGTTGTGTAAATGACATTTGATGGCGGGTTGTGTAGATGACATTTGATGGCTGGTTGTGTACATGACATTTGATGGCGGGTTGTGTACATGACATTTGATGGCGGGTTGTGTAGATGACATTTGATGGCTGGTTGTGTACATGACATTTGATGGCGGGTTGTGTACATGACATTTGATGGCTGGTGGTGTAGATAACATTTGATGGCGGGTTGTGTAAATGACATTTGATGGCGGGTTGTGTAGATGACATTTGATGGCGGGTTGTGTAGATGACATTTGATGGCGGGTTGTGTAAATGACATTTGATGGCGGGTTGTGTAGATGACATTTGATGGCGGGTTGTGTAGATGACATTTGACGGCTGGAGGTGTAGATGACATTTGATGTCTGGCGGTGTAAATGACATCTGATGGATGGCGGTGTAAATGCCATTTGATGTCTGGCGGTGTAAATGCCATTTGATGTCTGGCGGTGTAAATGACATTTGATGGCTGGCGGTGTGGTGTAAATGACATTTGATGGCTGGCGGTGTAGATGACATTTGATGGCGGGTCGTGTAAATGACATTTGATGGCGGGTCGTGTAAATGACATTTGATGGCTGAGAGTGAAGCTCCACCCTCTCACTGACTGGCTATTGGAGGTTGCTAGAAAAGAATTTTGCTGATTGAAGCTCAGACAAAAATTGATTCTTGTCTGACGTCACACATTTTCATTGTACCGAATTGTCACGTGACCAAAGAGCTAAAAATAAATCGCCCTGTACGAAATATCCGGCGGCTAAAAAAATTTAAAATATAATTTAAAAGACCTATCAATAAATCCCATAACAAAGGCCTGTAAATATGTCACTCGACAAAAGGGCCCCGACAATGTGGCAGGATTAAACATGTCTGATTCAAGATTGATGTTTTATTGTGTAGGAGTTAGTTGCATGTTGCATCTTATTGTTGCATGTTATTGTTGCGTGTTATTGTTGCATGTTATTGATTCATGTTCTTGTTGCATCTTATTGTTTGCTGTTATTTTTGCATGTTGTTGATGTTATTGCATGCTATTGCATGCTCTAAAGCCCACATAAAAGTTCAATATTGTTGATCAGTTATAAGCCAATTTATCTTTGATTAATAAAATATTCGACAATGTATCCTTAATAAAAATTAATCCAATATAAAAAAAAACTGTATCGTTATTTTATCAAACTAAGTCAATGCATCGTTAATTTGTCTCATTAATTAATTAAACTAAAGCTATACATCATTAATTAATCAAACCAAAGCCTATAAATCTTTAATGAATTCATCAAACACACAATACCTTGGTTTAACGTGTTTCTGATGTTAGAGCTTTTACAGGCCTTAATCAAATCCCCGAAATCTTGAACTTTGAACTTCATTAGTTAAATGACATAGAATTGATTGCAACAGACCATCAGGTCCCACGAAGGTCAAATTTAAGTATTTGTTTGAACTTTCATCGTCTGCGTCAATAGTAGGTCAAGTGAGATGATCGGAAACTGAACGATGGTACAGGATATGACGTGGCACACAAGACTCAAACGTAGGTTGTCGCAGGGGGGGGGGGGGGCGACACATCCTGGGAAAGTATTGCCATTCAATGGTTGGTACCTGACTAGTGAGCTTGACGTGACGTCACGTCCTGTTGTGCTGAAATGAAATTAAAATTACCACCACAGGACGCCTGGAGCGATCTGTTACGTCACGTGATATGACCGACATGACCCAAAGGTCAAACCTGCGCAGACAAAAAGCACAACTCAGGGGCGTACACGGCCAGCTAGCATATCCGAGTGCATGAATATCTTCTAAATAAAATATGAGATCCGAAAAAAAACAATAAACAACCGACCTAGACAAAACGCCGAGAGGACATTAAATACGCAAATATTCTTAACGGAACCGAAACCAGGATCCGAACTTGCGACTTTCGGGTTTGCAGCCGTGCACACCAAAAGCCGACCACGCGATCCCGTTGTCGCTGGTTTAGCGTTTAAATATTTATCGAGGAATCAGAGGGAGATAAAAATGGCGCTGTTTGAGACGCGCTGATCTAAATTTAGCAGCTTTAAACTTCCGGTGGAAGTAAATAGTGACATACAGGAAGTGAACAGCGCGTGAGGTCATAGGTAAGAGGTCAAAAGGATAACTAGTCAAACAGCTGGGGAGGTTTGCGTCTTCCTGATCTGGGGGTTTGGTCGTGGGGTGGGGGTTAGATCTGGTGTAGAGTGGGGTGGGGGTTAGATCTGGTGTAGAGTGGGGTGGGGGTTAGATCTGGTGTAGAGTGGGGTGGGGGTTAGATCTGGTGTAGAGTGGGGTGGGGGTTAGATCTGGTGTAGAGTGGGGTGGGGGTTAGATCTGGTGTAGCGTGGGGTGGGGGTTAGATCTGGTGTAGAGTGGGGTGGGGGTTAGATCTGGTGTAGAGTGGGGTGGGGGTTAGATCTGGTGTAGAGTGGGGTGGGGGTTAGATCTGGTGTAGAGTGGGGGGATTAGATCTGGTGTAGAGTGGGGGGGATTAGATCTGGTGTAGAGTGGGGTGGGGGTTAGATCTGGTGTAGAGTGGAGTGGGGGTTAGATCTGGTGTAGAGTGGAGTGGGGGTTAGATCTGGTGTAGAGTGGGGTGGGGGTTAGATCTGGTGTAGAGTGGGGTGGGGGTTAGATCTGGTGTAGAGTGGGGTGGGGGTTAGATCTGGTGTAGAGTGGGGTGGGGGTTAGATCTGGTGTAGAGTGGGGTGGGGGTTAGATCTGGTGTAGAGTGGGGTGGGGGTTAGATCTGGTGTAGAGTGGGGTGGGGGTTAGATCTGGTGTAGAGTGGGGTGGGGGTTAGATCTGGTGTAGAGTGGGGTGGGGGTTAGATCTGGTGTAGAGTGGAGTGGGGGTTAGATCTGGTGTAGAGTGGAGTGGGGGTTAGATCTGGTGTAGAGTGGGGGGGATTAGATCTGGTGTAGAGTGGGGAGGGGGTTAGATCTGGTGTAGAGTGGGGTGGGGGTTAGATCTGGTGTAGAGTGGGGTGGGGGTTAGATCTGGTGTAGAGTGGGGTGGGGGTTAGATCTGGTGTAGAGTGGGGTGGGGGTTAGATCTGGTGTAGAGTGGGGTGGGGGTTAGGGTTAGACCTAGATTATAGCAGGCTGGGGGTTAGGGTTAGACCTAGATTAAAGCAGGTTAGTTAGGTTTAGGTCTGGATTAAAAGGGGGTGGGTTAGATCTGTATTCAAGTATAGTGTAAGGGTTTTATGTAGATGTAGATTAAAATTGTGTTGAGGTTATGGTTGGATTTGGATTCAGTTGGATTTGATGTTAGGGTTATATCTGTAGTCAAGAGGTGTTGCCGTTAGGGTTAGTTTTAATATTGTGACAGGTTTGGTACTAAGTTCTGCAAGCAGGTTTGTGACACAACCCCCTTGTCACGTGTCACAACCCTTGTCACGTGTCACAATCCAATGATAAAAGCAGACGACTGTCTCAAGAATGTGTATTGAAAGCCAACTGTCTCAAGTTTTTTTTTATTGAATCCAGATCAGACACAAAGGTCACAGAGGTCATACATCTGACCCCCCCCCCCCCCGCTCTCTCCCAACTAAAACACAATCACTAAGTTGTCAGATCAGACCTATCCCTTACACATAGAAGCCCCCCCCCCCCCACACACACACACTAACCACGCTTTGAACGCTGCACCTGGGTGTCATAGAAAATAAACAATGTAAGATTGTAGGCGGCCCGTCTTTTGATTCACGGGAATAAAATAAACACAAGGCCCCCACTCATGGCTGATACAATCAATAGGTATCAACCTGAAGTTGTGATACAATCAATACGTATCAACCTGAAGTTGTGATACAAACAATATATTTCAACCCGAAGTTGTGATACAATCAATATATTTCAACCCGAAGTTGTGATACAATCAATATATTTCAACCCGAAGTTGTGATACAATCAATACGTATCAAACTTATGTTGTGATACAATCAATATATTTCAACCCGAAGTTGTGATACAATCAATATATTTCAACCCGAAGTTGTGATACAATCAATACGTATCAAACTTATGTTGTGATACAATCAATATATTTCAACCCGAAGTTGTGATACAATCAATACGTATCAACCCGAAGTTGTGATACAATCAATATATTTCAACCTGAAGTTGTGATACAATCAATATATTTCAACCCGAAGTTGTGATACAATCGATATATTTCAACCCGAAGTTGTAATACAATCAATATATTTTAACCCGAAGTTGTGATACAATCAATATATTTCAACCCGAAGTTGTGATACAATCAATACGTATCAACCTGAAGTTGTGATACAATCAATATATTTCAACCCAAAGTTGTGATACAATCAATATATTTCAACCCGAAGTTGTGATACAATCAATATATTTCAACCCGAAGTTGTAATACAATCAATACGTATCAACCTGAAGTTGTGATACAATCAATATATTTCAACCCGAAGTTGTGATACAATCAATATATTTCAACCCGAAGTTGTGATACAATCAATACGTATCAACCCGAAGTTGTGATACAATCAATATATTTCAACCTGAAGTTGTGATACAATCAATATATTTCAACCCGAAGTTGTGATACAATCGATATATTTCAACCCGAAGTTGTAATACAATCAATATATTTCAACGCGAAGTTGTGATACAACCAATGGGTATCAACCTGAAGTTGTGATACAATCAATATGTATCAACCTGGAGTTGTGATACAATCAATATGTATCAACCTGAAGTTGTGGCACAACCTGAAGTTGATCTCTAAGAAATGAGGTCAATATACAGGTGGGTTACACAGTTTTCACCTGAACCACTTAGGATCAGACGAGTTAATTGATTGGTTAGTTAACCAGTTGTCCAAGGTGGTTAGGTTATTGTTTACCGGTTTACTGGTGCTGGTAGTGAAAACGCGCGTTAAACAACTTTAAACAGCGTCGAGTTGTGAACAAAGGCATGGCGGCGCAGGTGAAGTAGAGTTCACCTGTTTCTGTGAGCTCGGCATGTGAAAAGATAGTGGTCAGCACTAAGCCCAGCTGCCTTTACTTTCCCTAACGTGAGTTAAGTACCCAATTGAGCTGGGTTGACTCATAGACGTTATACAATTCTAGCTGAGTGATTACTGAACTCTACATGGCTGAACTGACTTTCTGATTCATCTAACTGCAACAAATGACGTCATGTGTCCTACTGATCCCTCTGACGGTTACCTTATGACTTTATGTGTCCTACCAATCCCTCTGATCCCTTATGACGAAGCTAGGGATAAGGGATTACATGGGCTCAACTAAAAAGAGTCGCCTAACATCGAGATCGTTGGAGAAATAAACAAATAAGTAACAAGAGTAACAGATCAGAAGAGGAAAGAAAAACTTACTCAAAACTTCAAAAGTAGCTGGGTCACTTTAAGAAAAACTTCAACGGGAAAAACATTGAGCAAGGTAAACAAACAAGGTCACGTGACTCAAACACGTATGTTTGATTGGGTATTGTACGGCTAGCCACTTTGTGGACTAAAGGAAACCATCTTGTTAGAATAGTGTATCAAACCTACCATTTTTATTACAAGCTTTTATTTAACTTGATTCCTCTGTCTAGATCGAGTCGGGAGAGTGAAATTTTGGGCTCTTCTAACCGATCAATTTCTCTGAAATTCTGCACGTGGGCCAAGACCCGGTGACAATGCAATATGACATTAAATTAGACTTAATTGGATGACTAATTAATTTTTTATGAATTAATAAATTTTCTGAAATTAGTAGGCTGTCTAGTCCCTGTGGGACTGCAACTGTCGATGTTATTTCAAGCTTTCGTTTAGTTCGCTAGACGCGAGATTTAGACGCTATCACCCGACCTGTCTGGTGAGCTGTGTTCACGCCGAATGTTTACAATCGTAGAGCCGGTCGAATTGGTGAAGACTATTAAGGGCAGATAATTTAGTTTTTAAACGATTTGAAACTTAGGGGAGGTAAGAAAATTAAAAACTAGCTGTCGTCTGTAAAATAAATTTTCAAGGACGGCTGCTTTCACGGGGTAGATAATCGTCTTTCAGATATTGCGAGATAATGAAGGTGTTTTAAAGCAGAAAGTTTATAGTCATGTCGATTTCATAAATTAGGAATCACTAAAAAGTATAAAATAAAACAAAATATGAAAACTTTTTAATAACAAGCTTTTTCGTAATAGTGCACTAAAAAGTAGAAAATAGAAGATTTTCTTTAAATATATAATGATACACTACTGACTATTTAAATAACTATAAAGAAAAGTGTGTGTATCTTCCTAATATTAGTAAAGGTATCCAATAGATAATATAGCGACCCACGCTTTTCTTTATTTAGTTATTTAAATAGTAATGTATTGTTATATATTTAATGAAAATAATTTATTTTCCACTTTTTAGTGCATTATTACATAAAAGCTTGTTGTTAAAAGGTTTTTTTATATTTGTTTTAAAACCTACCATTGTATAAAACCTACCATTGTATAAAACCTACCCTTGTATAAAACCTACCCTTGTATAAAACCTACCCTTGTATAAAACCTACCCTTGTATAAAACCTACCCTTGTATAAAACCTACCATTGTATAAAACCTACCCTTGTATAAAACCTACCCTTGTATAAAACCTACCCTTGTATAAAACCTACCCTTGTATAAAACCTACCCTTGTATAAAACCTACCATTGTATAAAACCTATCATTGTATAAAACCTACCCTTGTATAAAACCTACCCTTGTATAAAACCTACCCTTGTATAAAACCTACCCTTGTATAAAACCTACCCTTGTATAAAACCTACCCTTGTATAAAACCTACCATTATATAAAACCTATCATTGTATAAAACCTACCCTTGTATAAAACCTACCCTTGTATAAAACCTACCCTTGTATAAAACCTACCCTTGTATAAAACCTACCCTTGTATAAAACCTACCCTTGTATAAAACCTACCCTTGTATAAAACCTACCCTTGTATAAAACCTACCCTTGTATAAAACCTACCCTTGTATAAAACCTACCCTTGTATAAAACCTACCCTTGTATAAAACCTACCCTTGTATAAAACCTACCCTTGTATAAAACCTACCCTTGTATAAACCTACCCTTGTATAAAACCTCCATGTTTCTACTTCTCGTGTACACCACAGCTGCTGTAACATTTTTAAATTGTAATTTTTTTTTGTTTGACTCGACCCACTGACCTTTCAAAATCAAATTTAGATTATAAAATAAAAGATGCATACGTAGGTTGTAATGTTCCGTAAATTCCCCCCCCCCCCCCCCCAATACTCTGTTGTTGGACTTCTCAAATCACGTGACGTGATTTATGACTGTCACGACTGAGTACCACCATTCCACCAAATCTCGTGTTTTCCCCCTGCAGGGGGGGGGGGAGAATTGACGTCACGCTTTAGATTTTACATATAGCCAGCCCCTTACCCCATCTAAAATGACGTCACAACTCAGTTACAAATCCCCCCCACCCCACTCAACGATGTAGTTTTTGTTTAATAAAGTCTGTACGTAGCATAGATCTAGTAGACAAACAACCAGCATTGCTGGAATGAATTTTTTTTTAAATGAAGGGGGGGGGGGGTTGTCTCAAAAATTTAGTTATGGGACGTTACCGATCTGTCGGTAGAAAAAATAACCAAGGCACTTTCAGAGGCGTCGCGAGGCTGAGGGGGAGGGGGGGGGGGTGCGGACCGTACCGGGTGACACCATTTAGGGGGTGACACCAAGACCAAAAATTGAAAAATGTATAATAGAAAAATGATTTTTGTCAGTTTGATTAATTAGAGTTCAAAAGTCTCATTAAGTGCAAATCAGGGGGTGACACCTGGACGTAAACCTGCCAATTATTGAGAAAACAGTTTTTTATATCTATAAACAGATACTTTTTTGTTGGGGAGGGGTGACACCATTAGGTACCGCACCGGGTGACATCCGACCTAGCGACGCCACTGGGCACTTTTATATTATGATAGAAAAGTTGGATTCCCTTACGTATTAGGTAGACGACACATACACATGCCTCGCGAGTCAGTAAAACATTTTTCTAACACATGTCACTTTTTTGTTTTGGTGTCACCACAAAAACTTTTCAAAAGTTGCCCGCTGTCCTCTCCTACATGACAGGCTTAACCTCGTTTTAACTTTTAATGGACAGACTGAGTGACGTCACATGGCCACGCCTCTATTACGTGAAAGTTTCCGCCTCAAGAATATCAAAATGTAAATTAATTAATGTCACCGTCTTGTGGCGTTGACATTAATATCAGATCTTGCTCTACAGTGGTGTTTTCATAGCCACTTTATGTTTGTATATATATATATATACTATATAACATCCAGTTTTTACCCCTGCCTCAACCTGGACGTCATAAATGCTGATGTGATCCTGTACCGTGCTTCAGTTATCTCTAGGAGTGGAGGGAGATAGAAAAGGGTGGGGCACTGGCAAAATTGAAAAATATTTAATTTGTATAGAAAATACCCCCCCCCCCCCAAGAAAATGTCTGAAAGAAATTCTGGTTAGTAGTTTGTCTTTAAACTTTTTAACAAACAAACAACACTAAAATGTACAAAACAATTTAACAACCCCAACAAATAAACAACGCTACCAAAAAACCACAAAAGTTTGTGTATCACGTGATTTCAAGTTTTATTGACAATCATGACATGGCTGAAAAAATTTAATGACGCAGATGAATGTGTACGGTATACACAGAAAGATGGCGAGCCAAATTTTAATTTTGGCTCCAGATTTGGTTGAAAAAATGGTTACAACAAGTGGTCAAAAATAAAAGTCTAAAACAACAAAGATGCATTAAAAACTTTCATGACAAAATAGAATATTAGAAAAAAATTATGTCAAAATTATTTTAAGTATGGATTTTTAAATAAATTGTACACGTGTGACACAGAATGGAGAATAAAACTCCCCAGATTTTTAAAATAAGAGCAGCTTATTTCACGTTTATCCAGATTAGTTCTCGCCACAAGCATTTTTTACTTTCTCCTATAGAGAAAGTATTGTAATTTAATTTGTGGGACAAGTTTTGGCGTTTAAAATTTTTTACAAAAAGTTGGGCCCTTAGTTTAGCACGAAGAGGTCAAATAAATAATTTAAAGGTGAATAGACAGCCACATACTGATGGGGACAAGCACACACACACAGTCAGCCAAACCACACCTGCACTGTGAGAGTACAATGTAGGAAAACACAATCAGCAAATGTGGGCTACATGTGGTTATAATAATTTAGGTAACCCCCCAGCTTTGGGGTGGGGGGACCAATCACTCCCAGCATTGGGGTGTGGGGGGGGGGGGGGGGGCAATATTTCCCAGCATTGGGGTGTGGGGGAGCAATATTTGTTATTTCCCAACCTTGGGGTGGGGACCAATCTGCCTTACATCGCCAGCAATGCCGCAGTTTGTTTCATGGATTAATAGTTTCCCTAAGATTTAATTAGTTGACGCGGTGGTGATGTAGCTGATATGAATAAATCACAGTTTGAAAATAAAACTTTAATTCAGTCGTATATAAATATATCTGTGGGAAATTGTCTTTTGAAAACACCCCCAGTCCATAACCAAACCCTGCGTACGCCACCGTATGATTGTGTGGAGAAAAATATAAATGAACACTCTCACATCACATGATGTTAAGTACAGGTCTCTAGAGAAATCTTGTGCCGATATGTGAATACACAAACAGGCAATCACATGTTTGATTCCACAAACAAGCAATCACATGTTTGATTCCACAAACATGCAATCACATGTTTGATTCCACAAACAAACAATCACATGTAGGAAAATCATGAAAAAAGTTGAAGATCACACCAGAGAACAATCAAAGTGTCCAAGGAAAGAAAAAAAATACAGCTGCAACATTGGCTCATGTCAGACACAGAAATAAAATTGGTCAATACTTGTAGCAGTGTAAGTTAAATCAAGCAGTTAAAAATATTTTCTTTCAACATGGGGGCAAATAAAATAAAACCAATAATTAAAACAATGATAATGTATTGCACAAAATCCCTTCAAGTTTTGTCAGCAATACTGGTCAGTCATTACCAGTCTCTTCAGCTTGTGTGACACATGTCAATGTGACACATGACAGGTCAAAAATCCAGGTCGTGACACAGGTCAATGTGACACATGACAGGTCAAAGATCCAGGCCAATTAAGCCACATTCACCATGAGGAAGATTTTCAAAACTTTCCATCCAACATATCAGCTACCTTTATCAGACAAAAGCAATTTTTTTAAAACACCTGACAAATGATAATGAAACAACTGACAATAAACAAATGACATAAAAATTATCCCTTGTATTTTATCATGAACAGATTCCTGCCATAAAAACTCCAGATGGTCAGTTTTTAACGTCGTGAATTATTAAGTTAATGTTGAATTAGAAGAGAGCAAATTGAAAACAAGAAACAAATATCATTACAAATATCATAACTACCATAGAATTCTATCACTTTTAATGTGACATTTTTTAAAAAGTGAATTTTAACTTAGTGAATGAGTTATCTATAAGCCTAGTCTTATAAGCAAACAAAAAAATTTAGCAGACAAAAAGGTGGGTGAAAACAGACCAAAATTTGGCACAGCGCTTACTTTTTCCCATCTAATAAACAGAATGTAACCATTTGTTTAAACATAAAAATACGACTCATTGATTGGTTTTCTTGTTTTCTTTTTGACAAACTACATATTGTGAAAAACACAACTGAGGCTAAAATGGAATTTCTAAATCCCAAAACAAAACATTTCATCACAGAAACAAATTCAAACAACAAAATATTTAACACTGCAATCTAATGCAACTAACTCAAACTGTTTTACTTTTACTGCAACAACTATGACATATTGCAACACTGAATTGTATCGTTTCTCTGCTAGAAAAATCTAGGCAACACACAGAACAATAAATGGGCAGAGCTTTTTGCTTGTTTTAAAACCTAATCAATATATTTTATTGATAATTTTATGTATATGCTGATTATTTCAAAGGTTTGATTTTTTTCTTTATTTCAAATGCTTATTTTTTTTTCTAATGTCTGTACCTACTCAGAGTAGCTAGTGCATAAAATATTTTTTGTTTTTGTTTTAAGTAACAGAAAAATAAATTTCAAAATAAAAATTCCGTCCATTACTAGATTCTAGATACCACGAAGCACCAAGCTGAGGGTAGGAAAGATTTGCTACTGGCTACCCAATAGAAGAAGGGAGGGGGTGGGGAAGAAAGATTTTTTGCTAGTAGTTACCTTCCAGCCATATTTTAAACCATAAAAATGATAAAAATAAATAAAAAATAAAGCAATAGAACCTTGGGGGTACAAGGACATAAATTTTTTGCCTCACCCGCAAATCAGTTACGTAGCTGAAATATACAGGGAAAAAATACATTCAAATGAAAAAATATTTTAATAATAAATAAATATTTGTTTTCAGGCTTACATTAAATTATTTTTACAATAATTCCCATCTAAGATTTAAAAAGATTTTCACAGACATGTAAGGCAGCTAAAAGTAGAAATATGTAATCAAATTATTGTCACTGTGTTACCATCATCTTTGACAAACCTATCTGGATAAATTTATGGCCAGAAAAGTTTTAAATCCCAGAGCCAAAATATTTTTTAAAACCAGTGTGTAAGAAAGCTGTTTAAAATAAGAGACAAATAACTAGAGAACATAGTCTAACTTATAGTAACATGCATGCAATCTGTGATCAAAGTACTAATACAACTGTGTCATGTAGTGGCATACATGAAGCAGATCAACAATGAAGTGAGTGGTTGTTGAAACACATTTTGGCAATAGATCAATGCTAACCCCTTGGTACAGGACAACAGACTTTTGAAAAAGTTTTTTTAAAAAAAGTTTGGGTGGGGTCCCGGGTTGTCCTGATGGTGGGGCAACAGGGTTGTCCTGATGGTGGGGCAACAGGGCTGTCCTGATGGTGGGGCAACAGGGCTGTCCTGACGGTGGGGCAACAGGGTTTAATCCGTGGATATCTACAGAGACAAACATGCTGATTGGTTAGAAAGTCCTGACAGCCAAGCAAAAATCCTGACAGTGATGAAATAATCCTGACATTGATGGGATTATCCTGGGCATTGATGAAATAATCTTGAAAGTGATAATCCTGACAGTGGAGGTATAACCCTGACACTGACAATCATGACAGATGGATTAGGGACTGTTAGGATCTATTTATAATATAATACTGCCCTGGTGAACATACAAGACTTCAGTCTTTAAAATTCTGACCAGAATTTACTGGCTTATCTTTCTTGATCGATAGCTAAATTAGTAGTAAGCCAAGGGAGGTAGTATCACAAGTTTGTACGTCAAACAGAATCAATCATCTCCCCTGCGTGATGCCAACAGTAAGGCAATCAAGATCTCCACAAGATGGTTGGGTCACCTACACCAGTCTGGTGCTGTCTGTGCTAACCACAACATTGATTTCCTTGTTCTCAGATTGATGCCATGATGGCTAAAGGAAGCACCCCATCCTTGATCCTAATCCTTAATCTTAATCCAAGCTTTGGATTGGTCAGCTGAGAGACCAGCTCGTGTGAGAAATATTTAACACCATCCCCCAGGCCAGCCTCAACATTCCGTGTCTTTAAGGGCCGGCACCCCCCCGGGCAGGGGAGCAAACACCACCGTCTTGGTGTCCCGTCTGGGGGGAGGGATGCTCTCCGCGGAGTTGTTGCTGCTCCCCCCACCACTTTTGGTGGAGTTGCTGTCCTCCTGCTGCTGGCCGGGCTTCAGCTTGGGCTCCACCCTCTTCCAGACGGGGGACGCGGCCCCGGCCCTGTCCCCAGAGTTGATGGAGCTGGAGGAGTAGTGGAGGGGGTCAGCGCTGGCGTACTGCAGCTTGGCTGACCCTGTCTGGCTGCCCGTCTGGCTGGAGCAGCTCAGGTTGGAGTTGGATGAACACGAGCTGTTCTCTTTGTTGTTCTTGTCTGTGGCGGCTGGTTCTAGAGTCCCTGGGACAAACCCCCCTGACTCGTCCATACTGGCTTCATTGAGATCTCCAATTGTTTTACTCCGGGTTCTAAATGCAGAATCTAGGTCAAGCTCACTGATCTTATTGTCTAGATCCATGGAATGGCGTTCAGCGTCCGAGGATTTCATCCGGCGCTTAAATAGTGCAAGCTGGGGACTGGAGAGAGGGTGGGGGTGGGAGGTGGGGGAGGGATAGGATGAAGATATGTCGACCCCCGAGGGGTCAGTGGGGTCAGCGTGGTGTGTGGGGGAGGTGGAGTAGGGCCTGTGTGAGTGAGAGTGGACAGAGCTGGGGATGATCATCCTCCTTACACTTTCTCTGATGGTCTGTCTGATGACCTTCATGAAGTCAGACTTGGCCTCACTCGTGCTGGAATAGAGAGACAATTTTTGGTTACAAATTCTTCCAGTCTGATGTGTACATGCTTCTGTCTCATGTGTACATGCTTCTGTCTGATGTGTACATGCTTCTGTCTGATGTGTACAAACTACAACATTAATATCTTTAAATGACAACATACCTCCACTAAATACAAATCTTGGCTGACTTATTTAAACAAATTTTACAAATACACTCAATCCCATGCCCCACATTTATTGTAATTTTTGCCTTCATTTATTCAAAGAATCTACATGCTTGAGCCACTGGCCACCACTGACACTAAAGTATTGAACCCAACAAGAACCCACCTGTTACAGAACTGGTAGACTTTCTCTGGCCGGCCCTCCAGCTCTGACCTTGAGTGGACCAGGTCCCACCAGTAGTGCCGGTCCATGTCACTGACCTTCCCTGTCCTGATCTGGACCTCCTGGGTGGGGATCAGAGTCCGGTAGCGCTCCACAGTTTCAGCCACCTCAATCAGAGATGACCTCGCTGACAGGGACTGGGGGTAAGTTCAAAGGTGTGGTCAAACTAATGGTCAAAACTTTGTAAATCACAAACTGTATCCCCAGGCTAATCAGCCAAACATAACCACTCAGCTAAACACTATATCACAAGTTTCCCCTAAAAATAATTTCTTACTTTGGTTTTCTTCCTTTTTAACCTTTCTCTACAAAGGAAGGTAACTCCAGCCTTGAAGACAAAGACAACATTCTCAAACTCAGCCGATTTTTTCACCTTCCCCATGTGGTCAGCGATGTTGACCCACTCAACTGTCCCATACATCTGGAGGTCACCAACATTCAGCTCAATGGGCTGGAGAGAAAAATTACTTGCTTGAATCATATCACAACCATGAAGCAAATTATGTTTAGAACAAAATAACAAGAGTATAAATTAAACATTTCCCTTGACCAGGTCGTGGGTGTTGATGTTCACATTAGATACAAAAACTGAGAGGGGTTTGTGTGGGCTGATGGTCAAACTTAGGTGGTTGTGTAGGGACCTACAACACAGACTGGTGTGGTTTGATGGTCAAATTTAGCGGGTTATGTACATACCTAATACAGATTTGTGTGAATTGATGTGTAGGTTGTTTATCAGATTTGTGTGGGTTGTGTGGGTTTTCTACTCACAGATTTGTGTGGGTTGTGTGGGTTTGCTACTCACAGATTTGTGTGGGTTGTGTGGGTTTGCTACTCACAGACTTGTGTGGGTTTGCTACTCACAGGTTTATGTGGGTTGTGTGGGTTTGCTACTCACAGACTTGTGTGGGTTTGCTACTCACAGATTTGTGTGGGTTGTGTGGGTTTGCTACTCAGACTTGTGTGGGTTGTGTGGGTTTGCTACTCACAGACTTGTGTGGGTTGTGTGGGTTTGCTACTCACAGACTTGTGTGGGTTGTGTGGGTTTGCTACTCACAGACTTGTGTGGGTTGTGTGGGTTTGCTACTCACAGACTTGTGTGGGTTGTGTGTGTTTGCTACTCACAGGTTTGTGTGGGTTGTGTGGGTTTGCTACTCACAGATTTGTGTGGGTTGTGTGGGTTTTCTACTCACAGATTTGTGTGGGTTGTGTGGGTTTGCTACTCACAGATTTGTGTGGGTTGTGTGGGTTTGCTACTCACAGGTTTGTGTGGGTTGTGTGGGTTTGCTACTCACAGGTTTGTGTGGGTTTTCTACTCACAGGTTTGTGTGGGTTGTGTGGGTTTGCTACTCACAGATTTGTGTGGGTTGTGTGGGTTTGCTACTCACAGATTTATGTGGTTTGTGTGGGTTTGCTACTCACAGATTTGTGTGGGTTGTGTGGGTTTGCTACTCACAGGTTTGTGTGGGTTTTCTACTCACAGGTTTGTGTGGGTTGTGTGGGTTTTCTACTCAAAGATTTGTGTGGGTTGTGTGGGTTTGCTAATCACAGATTTGTGTGGGTTGTGTGGGTTTGCTACTCACAGGTTTGTGTGGGTTGTGTGGGTTTGCTACTCACAGATTTGTGTGGGTTTGCTACTCACAGGTTTGTGTGGGTTGTGTGGGTTTTCTACTCAAAGATTTGTGTGGGTTGTGTGGGTTTGCTAATCACAGATTTGTGTGGGTGGTGTGGGTTTGCTACTCACAGACTTGTGTGGGTTTGCTACTCACAGGTTTGTGTGGGTTGTGTGGGTTTGCTACTCACAGGTTTGTGTGGGTTGTGTGGGTTTGCTACTCACAGATTTGTGTGGGTTGTGTGGGTTTGCTACTCACAGGTTTGTGTGGGTTGTGTGGGTTTTCTACTCACAGATTTGTGTGGGTTGTGTGGGTTTGCTACTCACAGATTTGTGTGGGTTGTGTGGGTTTGCTACTCACAGGTTTGTGTGGGTTTTCTACTCACAGGTTTGTGTGGGTTGTGTGGGTTTGCTACTCACAGATTTGTGTGGGTTGTGTGGGTTTGCTACTCACAGATTTGTGTGGGTTGTGTGGGTTTGCTACTCACAGGTTTGTGTGGGTTTTCTACTCACAGGTTTGTGTGGGTTGTGTGGGTTTTCTACTCAAAGATTTGTGTGGGTTGTGTGGGTTTGCTAATCACAGATTTGTGTGGGTGGTGTGGGTTTGCTACTCACAGGTTTGTGTGGGTTGTGTGGGTTTGCTACTCACAGATTTGTGTGGGTTGTGTGGGTTTGCTACTCACAGATTTGTGTGGGTTGTTCTCCTTATATGACCTGGACAGGTCATCAAACACGGAGCCGTACTCGTCATAAATTTTCTGCATCTCATTGATGTGTTCAGCCACAGCCTCCATACCCTTGAGGGCCTCTGTCAACAGAACATCAAGGGGGCCATTTTATTGATTACTCATCCAGCATTTTTTTTAGTGGTAACATTTTAGTATTATTGATACTATGAGTAAGAATATAAGATGTTCTATGTACCAGACAAATGATGATGTTCATCCGTCTCTATGTGCGTCATGTTACATAGCTGCTGCAGCAGGAGTGGATACTTCAATATCCGCTGGATGGGTTTGATCAGGTAGGATTCCAGTGTGGCTGAGTGCTGCTGCTTGGGGTTCCTGGCCCGCAGAAACTCACGCAAGGCTTCGTTGGCATCTGACGGACAACAATCACAATTATTTAAATTATCAATTTATTTTGTTAACAACATTTGGTGAACAAATCATTTCACAATTTAAAAATTTCTAACAAAAGCCTAAAAAATCTAATCAAGTTGTTATTTTAGCTTCAAATTAATTGTTTCTCCACCCATGTAAGCCAAAATCTATGTTACTTCAAGACAGTACCACCAAGATGCTAGACACATCAGAGATAAAATCTCCTGACCTGGGTTAAGTATTTTCTGTGACCTTGAGTGGCTGGCACAAAATGAACTGTACACTTTGAAATGATTGGCGTAATACAGGAATGATCCACCCAACGAAAAAACAACTCTCTGAAATAAAAAAAATAGCAGATAAGATTTCCACCAAGTCTTTAGTCCAAAACCACTTTAACCCTAACAGTAAACTACTCCAAGAATAAACAATCTTTTGTTTTGAAATCTACTCTCCCTGCAAAATGGAATTAATGTGTCTAATTCTAAGTACATTTTAAAAATATATTTTATTAATATGACTATATAAAACTGCAATATGACAATGTAAAAAACAAGACCAACCTTAAAATGAGAAGCATCATTGGTGGTGAAAAAGTCAGGGACAGACTCCACAGCCTCCTCCAGACTGTGCAGGAAGCGTTGCTGGAAGGCCACAATCTCCTGGATGTTACCAAACAGCTGCTGGATCTCACCTGACGTCAGGAAAGTTTCTTCCTTCAGAGGTTCCAGGTAGCGCTCGGTCAGGCATTTTAAATCCTGAACCACGGAAGAAAAGTTTAAATTTTGATAAATCGAACAAAGTCTCGAGTTCAAACCCACTGGAAGATAAATCTCGATCCCCTTCAACACTAATAATTAAGAACGAAGAAGAAGAAAAGAAGATGAAGACTTGACTGAAAGAATTTTGTATGTAGAATGAAATTTTAGGATGAAATTGATGTAATCTTGTAACTAGTCAGGCAAACAGTGAGATAATTTAAACAAAAATCTTGCAACTAGTCAGGCAAACAGTGACATTATTTAAACACAAATCTTGTAACTAGTCAGGCAAACAGTGACATTATTTAAACACAAATCTTGTAACTAGTCAGGCAAACAGTGACATTATTTAAACACAAATCTTGTAACTAGTCAGGCAAACAGTGAGATAATTTAAACACAAATCTTGTTACTAGTCAGGCAAACAGTGGCATTATTTAAACACAAATCTTGTAACTAGTCAGGCAAACAGTAACATAATTTAAACACAAATCTTGTAACTAGTCAGGCAAACAGTGACATAATTTAAACACAAATCTTGTAACTAGTCAGGCAAACAGTGACATAATTTAAACACAAATCTTGTAACTAGTCAGGCAAACAGTGAGATAATTTAAACACAAATCTTGTAACTAGTCAGGCAAACAGTGACATTATTTAAACACAAATCTTGTAACTAGTCAGGCAAACAGTGACATAATTTAAACACAAATCTTGTAACTAGTCAGGCAAACAGTGACATAATTTAAACACAAATCTTGTAACTAGTCAGGCAAACAGTGACATAATTTAAACACAAATCTTGTAACTAGTCAGGCAAACAGTGACATAATTTAAACACAAATCTTGTAACTAGTCAGGCAAACAGTGACATAATTTAAACACAAATCTTGTAACTAGTCAGGCAAACAGTGACATAATTTAAACACAAATCTTGTAACTAGTCAGGCAAACAGTTACATAATTTAAACAGCACCCCATGTGTGACACAAACAGATGAAGACTTCCTCTAACCTTGACATACGCCCTCTCTGTCTCGACCAGCTCCATGATGGCTTTCCTCATCCTCTGGGCATCAGATAAGGGCTTGGCCACTGTGTGTCCATCTTCGTTGATTATGGACTCGTCTTTACGGCAGATAGCCGTCACCTCCTCAGCCCCCTAGGAATAAAATCACAGGTTCAAGATTTTATGCAGCCATCAGAGAATACAGTGAAAACCAATAAAAAAAAACTAAAACAATTATACAACATGAAGAACTGGATAAATCTTTCATTACTGTAGCTGGATAAAGATGTCCTTCGAATTGAGTGCAGTCATAAATCATAAATTTTAAACTATGAAGTGAACTCTACTCCACCTACTCTACATTAAAGTTACACAGTGTTCAGTGCAAGAGACCTGAACTAGCCAATGAAAAGCTTGTATTTACCTCTAACAATGTCTCAATCTGTGCAGGTGAAGTGTTGCGAGACACTCTATCTTTCACACTGGTACTTGTTGCTTCTCCTAAAGAAAAAATTTGTTACATTAAAACAACTTCTATAAAACAAAACATTTGGCAATGTCTTCTTACAGTGTAACTTTTTTCCCCCAGAAAATACATTTCTATTCTAATCTTTTTCAATTTGCAACATATTATATTCAAAACAATATTTCTACAATTGTCAGGGGCTATAACCAATGTTACCATGTCAGGGGCTATAACCAATATTACCACTGTCAGGGGCAATAACCAATATTACCACTGTCAGGGGCAATAACCAATGTTACCATGTCAGGGGCAATAACCAATATTACCACTGTCAGGGGCAATAACCAATGTTACTAAGTCAGGGGCAATAACCAATGTTACTTACCATTATCAGGAGATGGTGCTGGCACAATGAGATGCCCTAGAGATCTGTCAGACAGCCTGGACTGAGAGGGGGGAGGGGGAACAACCATGTTTTTTATGTAAGCGTCTGTGTGTTTCTGTATGAAGTCTGTACGTGGTGGCTGCGTCCTCATGCTGCGTACAGTCAGGAACAGGCTGCGCGACTCGTGCAGCAGGGTCTCGATGTAGACCATGTCTAGCTCTGACACAATCTTGCTGTTGATCACAAGGATTTCATCCCCCACAATCAGACCTGCTGGGATACATGGGCAGGTTTTTTACTGCTGGCTATAGAGTTGCTACATGGGCAGGTTTTTTACTGCTGGCTATAGAGTTGCTACATGGGCAGGTTTTTTACTGCTGGCTATAGAGTTGCTACATGGGCAGGTTTTTTACTGCTGGCTATAGAGTTGCTACATGGGCAGGTTTTTTACTGCTGGCTATAGAGTTGTTACATGGGCAGGTTTTCTACTGCTGGCTATAGAGTTGTTACATGGACAGGTTTTTTACTGCTGGCTATAGAGTTGCTACATGGGCAGGTTTTTTACTGCTGGCTATAGAGTTGCTACATGGACAGGTTTTTTACTGCTGGCTATAGAGTTATTACATGGACAGGTTTTTTACTGCTGGCTATAGACTCAATACAAGGACAGTTTTTTTTAATGCCAGCTAAGAGTTACAAAACATGAGAAAAATATTTAAGTAATACAAAGTGTTCTGCACATGTTCTGCATCAATGCTACAGTTCAGTCATAACCTACCCAAAAACACGCATTATTCAATTCGTGGTAGAATCAGATTAATGAGCACTTTGTGTTTCAAAAGCTTAAAAAATTAAATCTACTGTAGTAACATCCACATCACTAATGGACCAGCCGCTTGACTAACTTCTTTAAGTCAGGGTTTGTGAGTGACTGAAGCTTCTTTAAGGCAGGGTTTGGGGTTTGTGAGTGACTGAAGCTACCTTATGTCAGGGTTTGGGGTTTGTGAGTGTAAAGTGTCCAGGTGACTGACCTCGTTTATCCGCCACACTGTCCTTCGTGACGTCACAGACATAGACCCGCAGCTCGTCATCTCTGTCCAGGTCTTCAGCAAGCTCCGCCTCCACAGCAAAGCCAAACATTCCGTCCTTAGTGGGTTTGGTCAGCTCAATCTGAAAGATGCACTTCTGGCACACCTCGATGGCATCATAGCGCTGGAACAGGCATGGGACTTTACAATGGTGGAACATAATTATGGAACATTGCAATTCTAATAAGATGCATATCATGGCATAAGCTAAAAAAAAACAATTATTTTCAAGTAAAATGCATCTAGACCATGAAGAGAGTAGTCTGGCCATTATTGTGTCTAGTCACCCTAATCCATCTTAAGTCAGGTTCTAGGCTAGCTACCAGTAATATCTACCAAACCTTATTTTGGATCTCAGGACTTTTCTGTCACTTGAAACAACACCTATGAACTATGGTTTGGTTTTTAAAATAATTTTAAACATGCTAAAGTTGACCCTAAGCCTAGCATTAAACCCAGTCCCTCTCCAGTTGACCCAGCCCTCACCAGTTAACCCAGCCCTCACCAGTTAACCCAGCCCTCACCAGTTAACCCAGCCCTCACCAGTTAACCCAAACCCCCACCAGTTAACCCAGCCCTCACCAGTTAACCCAAACCCCCACCAGTTAACCCAGCCCTCACCAGTTAACCCAGCCCTCACCAGTTAACCCAGCCCTCACCAGTTAACCCAAACCCCCACCAGTTAACCCAGCCCTCCACCAGTTAACCCAAACCCCCACCAGTTAACCCAGCCCTCACCAGTTAACCCAGCCCTCACCAGTTAACCCAGCCCTCACCAGTTAACCCAGCCCTCACCAGTTAACCCAGCCCTCACCAGTTAACCCAGCCCTCACCAGTTAACCCAGCCCTCACCAGTTAACCCAGCCCTCACCAGATAACCCTAACCCCCACCAGTTGACCCCAGCCCTCACCAGTTTTTTGACATTCTCATGCCTGTCAGGGATGATGAAGGTGTTGTCGGTGGAGCCCAGGGGTTTGATCCTGACGTAGTGGTCCCTGGGGTTGAGCTGGCGCTTGTTGCAGGTCATCTCCAGCAGGTCCTGGACGCTGGTGCCGCGGTCCACCCCAATCAGCATGGTCTGAAAGTTGTAACACTGAAAGACACAGAAATGAGAGATGGGGTTTTCTACAGGAGCCATCACCAGGGGTCAAGGGTCAACACAAGCAAGCAAAACCAGCTAATAACAAAACTTTAGAGATTCGAAAGAATATTCGTCAAAATCACATTTAAAAAAAATAAATATAGAATAGTATTTTAAGCAAATCAAAACAAATGTGTAGCAATTTTATAAAATATGTGGCCAAGAAAAATGGCAAGACTAGCCATAAATAGTTGTGTTAATAGCAGAGTTGTCTCTCTTTAACACGCTCTAATATGAAACAGGTGAGTGGGGTTGGATGAGTGACGCTACTTAATTAAAGAAGTGACGAGGGTCAAGCAAAAAGTTACCTGGTTATTGGGCAGCGTAACCTTGGACAAACTCTCTTGACCAGGACTGGTGTCAGTGCCAGACCTCTCCAGCAGGTTGTCCATAGAGTCCGAGTGGGGCTGTTGTCCAGTTTTAAACAAGGCCCTGTCAGACATAAGGTAGCATACAGACATACATAAGGTAGCATACAGACATATGGTAGCATACAGACAAACATAAGGTAGCATACAGACAAACATAAGGTAGCATACAGACAAACATAAGGTAGCATACAGACAAACATAAGGTAGCATACAGACAAACATAAGGTAGCATACAGACAAACATAAGGTAGCATACAGACAAACATAAGGTAGCATACAGACAAACATAAGGTAGCATACAGACATACATAAGGTAGCATACAAACAAACATAAGGTAGCATACAGACATACATAAGGTAGCATACAGACATACATAAGGTAGCATACAGACATACAGAAGGTAGCATACAGACATACAGAAGGTAGCATACAGACATACATAAGGTAGCATACAGACAAACATAAGGTAGCATACAGACAAACATAAGGTAGCATACAAACAAACATAAGGTAGCATACAAACAAACATAAGGTAGCATACAGACAAACATAAGGTAGCATACAGACAAACAACAAACATAAGGTAGCATACAGACAAATAACAAACATAAGGTAGCATACAGACAAACAACAAACATAAGGTAGCATACAGACATATGAGGGGCCAGTTTTAAACAAGGCCAAAAAGACAGCAAATAGATACAGATATGGCATAGAAGAATAAAAACAAAATTTCTAGCATTGCACAACATCATGATGTTCAACATCCAAGTACAGATCCAGGTAGCCTACATCAAACCACACAAGTAATGAAACAACACAAAGGGCCGCTACTCACTCAGAACTAGTGCTAGAGCTGACCAAAGGGCCGCTACTCACTCAGAACTTGTGCTAGAGCTGACCAAAGCTGTGGGCGTCCTTGACCTAGGCTTCTGGACCCCCTCTGACCTTGGGGAGAGCATGCCTCCCTTCTGGCTCGTCTTGCCGTAGATATTGGGCAGGACCAGGGGCTTGCGGGCACTGACCAGGGCATGGAATGATGTCACGGTGAAGATGCCCAGACGACCCAAGGTTGTCTTTGAGGCTTTAGAAGCGCAGGCCAACAGAACCTGCAGACACAAAACATTTTAATAAGTTGGTCCTGAGTTTTGTAGTGGGTATAATGAGATTACAATATTAATTCAATGAATAGTTCAACATGAAGAAAGGTCAACAACTGGTTAAACATTCAGCTGTACCTTAGGGTTGGGTTAAGGTTCAGCTGTACCTTAGGGTTGGGCTAAAAGTTCAGCTGAACCTTAGGGTTGGGTTAGGGTTCAGTGTTACCTTAGGGTTGGGCTAAAAGTTCAGCTGAACCTTAGGTTTGGTTAGGGTTCAGTGTTACCTTAGGGTTGGGCTAAAAGTTCAGCTGAACCTTAGGGTTGGGTTAAGGTTCAGTATTACCTTAGGGTTGGGTTACGGTTCAGTGTTACCTTAGGGTTGGGTTAAGGTTCAGTGTTACCTTAGGGTTGAGTTGGGGTTCAGTGTTACCTTAGGGTTGGGCTAAAAGTTCAGCTGAACCTTAGGGTTGGGTTAAAGTTCAGTATTACCTTAGGGTTGGGTTAGGGTTCAGTGTTACCTTAGGGTTGGGTTAGGGTTCAGTGTTACCTTAGGGTTGGGGTTCAGTGTTACCTTAGGGTTGGGGTTCAGTGTTACCTTAGGGTTGGGGTTCAGTGTTACCTTAGGGTTGGGTTAGGGTTCAGTGTTACCTTAGGGCTGGGTTAGGGTTTAGTATTACCTTAGGGTTGGTTTATGGTTCAGTGTTACCTTAGGGTTGGGTTAGGGTTCAGTGTTACCTTAGGATTGGGCTAAAAGTTCAGTGTTACCTTAGGGTTGTGTTAGGGTTCAGTGTTACCTTAGGATTGGGCTAAAAGTTCAGTGTTACCTTAGGGTTGGGTTAGGGTTCAGTATTACCTTAGGGTTGGGTTAGGGTTCAGTGTTACCTTAGGGTTGGGTTAGGGTTCAGTGTTACCTTAGGGTTGGTTTATGGTTCAGTGTTACCTTAGGGTTGGTTTATGGTTCATTGTTACCTTAGGGTTGGGTTAGGGTTCAGCTGTACCTTAGGGTTGGGTTAAGGTTCAGTGTTACCTTGGGCTAAAAGTTCAGCTGTACCTTAGGATTTGGTTAGGGTTCAGTGTTACCTTGGGGTTGGGTTAGGGTTCAGTGTTACCTTGGGGTTGGGTTACGGTTCAGTGTTACCTTAGGGTTGGGTTAAGGTTCAGTGTTACCTTAGGGTTGAGTTGGGGTTCAGTGTTACCTTAGGGTTGGGCTAAAAGTTCAGCTGAACCTTAGGGTTGGGTTAAAGTTCAGTATTACCTTAGGGTTGGGTTAGGGTTCAGTGTTACCTTAGGGTTGGGTTAGGGTTCAGTGTTACCTTAGGGTTGGGGTTCAGTGTTACCTTAGGGTTGGGGTTCAGTGTTACCTTAGGGTTGGGGTTCAGTGTTACCTTAGGGTTGGGTTAGGGTTCAGTGTTACCTTAGGGCTGGGTTAGGGTT
This sequence comes from Physella acuta, assembly GCF_028476545.2. NCBI lineage: Eukaryota > Metazoa > Mollusca > Gastropoda > Physidae > Physella > Physella acuta. Next base: position 151,229 of record NW_026733039.1, on the reverse strand, counting down.
TAGTATTACCTTAGGGTTGGTTTATGGTTCAGTGTTACCTTAGGGTTGGGTTAGGGTTCAGTGTTACCTTAGGATTGGGCTAAAAGTTCAGTGTTACCTTAGGGTTGTGTTAGGGTTCAGTGTTACCTTAGGATTGGGCTAAAAGTTCAGTGTTACCTTAGGGTTGGGTTAGGGTTCAGTATTACCTTAGGGTTGGGTTAGGGTTCAGTGTTACCTTAGGGTTGGGTTAGGGTTCAGTGTTACCTTAGGGTTGGTTTATGGTTCAGTGTTACCTTAGGGTTGGTTTATGGTTCATTGTTACCTTAGGGTTGGGTTAGGGTTCAGCTGTACCTTAGGGTTGGGTTAAGGTTCAGTGTTACCTTGGGCTAAAAGTTCAGCTGTACCTTAGGATTTGGTTAGGGTTCAGTGTTACCTTGGGGTTGGGTTAGGGTTCAGTGTTACCTTGGGGTTGGGTTAGGGTTCAGTGTTACCTTAGGGTTGGGTTAGGGTTCAGTGTTACCTTGGGGTTGGGTTAGGGTTCAGTGTTACCTTGGGGTTGGGTTAGGGTTCAGTGTTACCTTAGGGTTGGGTTAGGGTTCAGTGTTACCTTGGGGTTGGGTTAGGGTTCAGTGTTACCTTAGGGTTGGGTTAGGGTTCAGTGTTACCTTGGGGTTGGGCAGCTCTGAGCCCTGCAATGAAGCGGAGTAGCAGCGGAACCTGTACTGGTCAATGTACAGCTTCTCCAGGTTCTCCTCCCACTGGGCGATCTGCTTGAGGATGGCCTGGCGACTTTTGGGGTCAGTGACCACGGTCATCTGCAGCTCAGCCATCTTGCGCATCTTCACATCCTGGGGAGTAAGGGGAGTTTTAGTTAGGACTCTGCAGATAGGGGGGCGGGGAAACATGCACACAGGTTCATAGTACATTTAAAAAAAAATATTTTTCAAAGAGCTTAAGTAAAACTTTGATTCAAACTTAGGTTTAAGGTTCAAGAAGAAAACTATAATCCTTAAACTAAAACGTCTTATGAGTGGTATGGGGTGGTGGAGTGTGTGGCTCAAGTGGTTTGTTAAAACCTGGGATCATGATAATTTTACAGTTGTTTCTACAAGTTGATGTCAACACTAGACTGACCATATCAAAAGTTGATGTCAACACTAGACTGACCATATCAAAAGTTGATGTCAACACTAGACTGACCATATCAAAAGTTGATGTCAACACTAGACTGACCATATCAAAAGTTGATGTCAACACTAGACTGACCATATCAAAAGTTGATGTCAACACTAGACTGACCATATCAAAAGTTGATGTCAACACTAGACTGACCATATCAAAAGTTGATGTCAACACTAGACTGACCATATCAAAAGTTGATGTCAACACTAGACTGACCATATCAATGCTGGAGTCCAACTTGGTCAGCTCAGAACACAGCAGCTTGAGTGTGTTGTCCTTGCCGTGTTGCCGGGCGTAGGATGATGCACACGCTGAGTGGATGGCCCGGATCCAGTTCTCAAGGTCAATTTGTGATGAGGCCTGGATAATAAGGTTAGGGTTAGTTAAAGGCTAGGTCAATTTGTGATGAGGCCTGGATAATATGGATAGGGTTAGTTATAGGCTAGGTCAATTTAATTAAATAGCAAGTTAAAGTTAGACAAGGATAGTTTAGTGCTGGCCCTAGCTTAAGAAAACTGACAGATTTCATACATGTGAAGGCTTTAGTCAGCCAACAGCTGAGAGAACAGCTGACTAGACTAAAACCTCCTGAGCTAATATTGACATTTAATAAATCTTCGTTTTGTGGTGTAACGCAGGTTTAAACTGTTGGCTTTAAAAATATCTTTTATCAGTTTTTCATCAGCCTATTAATGGTTGGCGTGTAGCTAATCAGCAACTCTAATTTAAAATTTTATTCTTTGAGTTCCCTGACTTAGGTTGTTTACCCAAGATAAATGTAAGGGAGGTAAACATTTGAATATTGTAGTGGTATCCCCTGTTCTCTCAGATATCTGAATTCTTGGAAAGAAAAATATTGATACTGTAGGTCTATGGCAAGATTTTGAAACAGTTTTAAAAACATAGAGACTAGCTGATAGAGATAAAGCAGTCTCATTCAGTTTCTTTTATTTATTTTTCTTTATGAAAACAAGACAGAGAGAGAGAGAGAGAGAGAGAGAGAGAGAGAGAGAGAGAGAGAGAGAGAGTTAAAGAACTATTTACCTGAAAGAGCTAAAAATTTTACATGGAAGAGCTTAAAATTTTACCAGGAAGAGCTAAAAATTTTACCTGGAAGAGCTAAAAAATTTACATGAAAGAGCTCAAAATTTTACCTGAAAGAGCTCAAAATTTTACCTGTACGAGCTATGATTTACCTGTACGAGCTATGATTTACCTGGAAAAGGTAGGCGTCCCCACATGCAGTACTGAGTGAGAAGATGTTGTCTCTCTTTGGATGCTCTGGTACAGCCTGGGCGATACCTCCTTCAATCACTGGAGTGGAGAGTATTAGATGTTAGATACACAGCATTAGATACACAGCGTTAGATACACAACATCAGAAGTAAGATATTTAAAGCATCAGAAGTTAGATATACAATATTATAAAAATGTTTAAAAACTATTCAGGGTTTTTTAAAATTCATTAGTGTAAAATGTATTCAATTAATTCATAATTATGTGTTAATTTAAATAAAACCTCACAATGTGAAATATACACACTTAATTAGCAATTACATGTAAAATAAAACACGTACCAAGGATGTGCCTGGGAATGATATTTTCAGTGACAGAACTCTCCTCGTCACAGTCGAAAAACAAGAGTGTCGTCCCCTTGAGACACACCCAGTACCGCTTCCACGCCCGTCTAGGGGCCAGTTCAATTTTCTTCTTCTTATGCAGCAGCCAGTTTTTTACAACAAGCCAGCTAAAACATACAGCGTGCATAGGGTTTTACGTGGAAGTGATAAAATTAGGCCCTATAGATAACATCTACGTGAAATATAATTTTGAATAATTTAATTTTAAAATTTAATTTTTTTTTGTAATAAAAAATTACAGAAAATAAAACCACTTTAAAAAGATTAATTTAAAAATATTTTTTCCAACTACCAAATCTGATAGAAAAAAAACAACCCTGTGATGTTTACCCACCCCGCCTTTCTCGTGGCCCCCACTTGTCTGGCAAATGACATCTGCGACTCTGTTTCTGTCATCGTGTCTATGCTGTCATCGCTACCTCCACCGTCATCATCAGATAGCTGGACAAGAGATGAGGGGGGGGGGGGTAACAATCTCAATGGCTGAATCAATAACTGTCATGTTTTGTGTTGGTGGCAGGCTTACAAGATCTGATCAAGAGAAGGTCCGCCATTTTTTTTGTTAACTTTAGGACCGGCCAATCAGTGGTGAGCTGTATCATTGTAGTCGTGTATGTCTGTATGTTTGTTGTCGTGTATATCTGTGTTTGCTGTCGTGTATATCTGTATGTTTGCTGTCGTGTATGTCTGTATATTTGCTGTCGTGGTATTTGTGTATGTCTATAGTCGTGTATTTGTGTATGTTTGTGTTTTTTTTCTGAATGTCTACTTTCATTTAGATATATCTAAATATTTCCGCATGCGTAGTTAAGTTTTAGATCTAGGCTTTAGATAGTTTACATTTTACATACTTCTGCCAGTCTATGATTTCTATCAGGCCTAGAAGTATGTGTGTACTACGTCATTAACAAACGATCAAATACGTGACAACCACAAAACAGACTTACAAACCACAAAAAGTCAACATCGCTTCGTGTCCAATTTTGAAAGTTCTGAAACTCTTTAGTTATAGAAAATTAAAACTACTGTGTGCAAGCTTAATGTGTTCCACGTGTAAATGTAGTGTGTAGTTTAAAAAGATCAGCAGCCACCAAATACGCCCTTTGGATGTGAGAGTATCGCGGGAATTTCACATAGAATCTAGATCACTATCATTACGACTAATTAACTAATTAATATTTCGAAGTAAATGAGCTCAGATTTCACAACTCAGCGCATCCCCCCCCCCCCCTCCCTTTTGGTTTTTACAGACCAAGCCTGCTACTTAAAACATCTCGCTCGCCATTGATTTGAACAAAAACTAAATTTCCACGGGGAATTACAGCGCAAATTATTTTTCCATTTACAGAAAATTCCAAATCTATATTTACAGCGTTGATATAACGTTTGCTTCCTTGTTGATGTATTAACGAGTAAATCAACTTTTAGAAAAACTTGATGGATTAGACCAATCAACTTAACGCTGTAAATGACATCTTGAGGGCCGGCTTTGAAGGTTGGAGGAAAATCTTTAGGAACCTGGCTACAGATAAGTTTACATACAAAAACATGGCTACATCACATACCAAAACCTGTCTACATCACCCGCTAGACCAGGCTACCCGCTACACCACTAGACCAGGCTACCCGCTACACCGCTAGACCAGGCTACCCGCTACACCACTAGACCAGGCTACCCGCTACACCACTAGACCAGGCTACACCACTAGACCAGGCTACACCACTAGACCAGGCTACCCGCTACACCACTAGACCAGGCTACCCGCTACACCACCAGACCAGGCTACCCGCTACACCACTAGACCAGGCTACACCACCAGACCAGGCTACCCGCTACACCACTAGACCAGGCTACGCCACCAGACCAGGCTACCCGCTACACCACCAGACCAGGCTACCCGCTACACCACTAGACCAGGCTACCCGCTACACCACCAGACCAGGCTACCCGCTACACCACCAGACCAGGCTACCCGCTACACCACCAGACCAGGCTACCCGCTACACCACCAGACCAGGCTACCCGCTACACCACCAGACCAGGCTACCCGCTACATCACCAGACCAGGCTACCCGCTACACCACCAGACCAGGCTACCCGCTACACCACCAGACCAGGCTACCCGCTACACCACCAGACCAGGCTACCCGCTACACCACTAGACCAGGCTACCCGCTACACCACCAGACCAGGCTACCCGCTACACCACCAGACCAGGCTACCCGCTACACCACCAGACCAGGCTACCCGCTACACCACTAGACTTACATCAGGCGCCAAGTACTGGCGAATCTCCGAGCCCTCGCCTAGTTGGCGAATGATGTCACTCTGTTCACTGGCGCGGCTCCCACTGCTGGCCCCACCAGACCCAGACTTTGGCTCATGGCTCACATGTTTACCTGAAATAGACGACACCTGGTCAGTCACGTGGTCATTGGTTGGGTTAAACATCTGGTCGGTCGTCAGTTTTAATGTGTGGCCAGTCACTTCGTTAGGTCTGGTCATTGGATGGGTTAAACGTCTGGTCACTGGTCAGTTTTAAAATATGGTTTTTCACGTGGTTACGTCATTAGAAATTCAAAAGTCCAGCCTAACCCGTTGACCTGCTTTAAGTGTAGAACAAAATAAAATCCCCAAATCCCTCAAAACCTCAGTGGCAGATCCACTAAAGACCCAACACAGCAGACAGATCCACCACAGCTTAGGGCTAGAATAATTGAGCTGTTTATGTTTTTGTGACGTTTCGGCGTTTTATTTTTATGACATATCTGTCTTGGTCCTGTTGTATCGGGGGGGGGGGGGGGGGGAAGAATGGGATTTCTTGGTGGAGTAGGGGGTGGGGGTGGCATGGGGATGGGGAGGGGAGAATATGTGTACATGATGGGTTTGTGTACATGGCGTGTGTAAAATGACTTATGTAAAATATAGATCGGGTTGGCCGACGGGGGGAGGGGGGGGGGGAAGGTAATATAATTGTTTACACATGCCTTTTCACAAAAGGTTCGACATAGAAAATAGCCCCCCCCCCTTTTCCACGACAACCCCCCCCCCCCCCCCCCCAACCAGCATCTGCATCAAAGAAAGCAAGGCGTATAACTTAGCCCAATCAATCCGGCAAACATAAAGTTTAAAAAACCATCCTGGTTATAGATCTACATTAAAGGATGAATCTGTGACGCCATGTTGTAAATATATTCTTTAAATAGCGCAACAATTTTGTCTATTTTAGAGCTGAGGTTTCTGCGGTGTCATGTGTTCTAGACATCATTTATTTATTACACTGCCATCCTGGCAATAACGACAAGATAATTGGCCGTGATTTCATGCCAGGTAATACAGAAATCTACGGCCAAACGGTCGTATATGGATGATTATCGTGTCTTGTTTGATGTGTGGTTTGTTTCGGGGGGGGGGGGGGGGGGAAGACGTGCTGACGCGGCAAATGTGAGAACTTGGTCAAATCAATATCGTCTTCGCTTGGGGGTGTGGAGGTGGGGGGTGGGGTGTGACCTGGGGTGGGTGCCGGTGTGAGGAAGAAAGTGGCAAATTTTTCTCGCGGCTAGAGTGCAGCTATCTATTCAACCCCAGAACTAAAATAGCACGCCATTATAGATCAATAGAGAGACGTTAGAGAAACTTGGACTGGATGGATTATTTTTTTTATTTAATTTTTTTTTAAAGGAAGAAACCATTTCTTACGGTAGTCTACTGAGATTTAGTGGGAGAAATGAAATAAAATAAATAAAGAAACGTCAAATAAAGGTCCTGTTGAGCTCTGTCTTGACAGCTATCGCCAAAAAAAACAACAACTGGCAACTCAGAAGACATCCAGGCCGCCCGTGTTTAGCTGCCGGCTGTTTGTCTAGAATCACCCAGTTTGGGCATCGGGAGTTGATTAAATTACAGGCCAAATAAAACAAAATTAATTTAGATTGCAGTCGTTGGCTGGTCAAAATCTGGGTTCGGGTTTGAAAACAATTTGGGAGAGTATATCTCATAACATTCTCAAAGGGTTGGCTCTTTTTACCGACAGCGAGGATGTATCAGAGACAAAGACAGTCAGGATGTATCAGAGACAAAGACAGTAAGGATGTATCAGAGACAAAGACAGTAAGGATGTATCAGAGACAAAGACAGTAACGATGTATCAGAGACAAAGACAGTAAGGATGTATCAGAGACAAAGACAGTCAGGATGTATCAAAGACAGTCAGGATGTATCAGACAGCGATTGACTTTGGTTTGACAGACAGCAGATGCAGCACGTGATCAACGTGTCGTGATACAACACAGATTTGTCAGCCAGATGTCGGATGCCACGTACTTATGCTAGACAGATGTCGGATGGGTGGAAAAACTTGCAGGGGGGGGGGGGCTAATTTAGGGGTAGATGTTAAAGGCTACACCAGGGGAGGGGGGTGGCTAATTTAGGGGGTCGATGTCAGAGGCTACACCAGGGGAGGGGGGGGCTAATTTAGGGGGTCGATGTCAGAGGCTACACCAGGGGAGGGGGGGGGGGTCTATAGAGGGGGTGCTACATCAGGGGGTCTATAGAAGGGGGTCTATAGAGGGGAGGGCGGTCTATAGAGGGGAGGGGGGTCTATAGAGGGGAGGCTACATCAATAGAAGACACACCCTGCGTTGCACCACCTCGCTCACAAATAGAAGCTGGTCTATAGATCGTGGTTTAAAAATAGAAACGTAATGTGTTTAATGGCCTTGTTTCTGACGCTATATTTACAAGAAATGTGGCAGGCATCATCACAGAACAGGTAGCTACGGGTGCTCTAAACTGGCTGACTGGCGGACAGGTATTCTCATTTGGTGCTGTTTGTGGCGGGCAGGTAGCCGCTGACTAGCAAGTAATCTCTGAGTAGCACGTGACCTCTGAGTAGCACGTGACTTCTGAGTAGCACTCAATCTCCGACTACCAGTGATAGATAATCTCATATTCTCATAATAAAGATGTACCTGACGTTAGGTATTCCTAGCACCACCAATATGTTTAAAATATTCTAGCAGTTGATATACAAAGCTAATGATAGACTTTATTTAACGGGTTAGCAGGTCCACACTGACATCTTGTTTAACGGGTGAACTCAACACTAGGCCTGTAACACATCCCCACAGCGTGTGGGGGAGCTGGTATCCCCACAGCGTGTGTGTGTGAGCTGGTATCCCCACATCGTGTGAGGGAGCTGGTATCCCCACATCGTGTGAGGGAGCTGGTATCCCCACAACGTGTGTGTGAGCTGGTATCCCCACAGAGTGTGAGGGAGCTGGTATCCCCACAGCGTGTGATGGAGCTGGTATCCCCACAACGTGTGAGGGAGCTGGTATCCCCACAGAGTGTGAGGGAGCTGGTATCCCCACAGCGTGTGTGTGAGCTGGTATCCCCACAGCGTGAGGGAGCTGGTATTCCCACAGTTCTGACGGCAAGCATCAGGCAGTGCTGGCGATAAAATGGTTTTCCCATTACCCAATCAAGGAACGGTAACTCTGCCCCATGACCAATAACTCTTGACGGCGCCACGGAGCGTTTCAGCCATCTGTCTCCCGCAGACGTCAGCTCTTCGATTCATTAACCTGACAGTTCAGCTGGGGAACACTGTCTGGCAGCGGGAAGTTTTGCTAATTATTCGCCTGACTTTACCAGATCATCCCCAGAACTACAGACTTTGTCGTCCATCTTTACCAGAACATCCCCAGAACTACAGACTTTGTCGTCCATCTTTACCAGATCATCCATACAACAGATCGTCTGACTTTAAAATCCATAGAAAAACAGATTGTTGTTTAACTTTAACATCCAGATATAACTACAAACGGCTTTGAAGTTTAGTGCGGCAAAAATTTGAAAGCGGCCTCAAGTTGATTTGATTGGCTGATCCACTTGACAATGGCAAGTGAACTTAAAATTTAAAATGTTTTCAAGCATCATAAGATGTTTGTGTGTGATTGCTGATGTTATACAACGACCACCAACCGAACACACCCATGTTTGGAAGAGCCTATTATCGAACATTAGAGATACTCAAACAATTTATAGCGACATAAAAGTGGTGGGGGGGGGGGGATTATGGTTTCACAGTATCTGGAATACATCAGCTGAGTCTTGGAAAAGGGAAAAAGTACACAATAGAAAATGGCACTTAAGATGAAGCTCTAAGTAAAGCATGATTTAAAAGGGACGAAATAGACAATACGTGGTCAGTCATTTTTTAGATTTTTAGAACATACACCTATACTGTTTAGTGTAAAGAAATATTGTTTAGTTAAAACAAATGCCCGTACAAGGGTCACACGACTTAGGCCTGGTTTAGACTCTAGAGCAGGGGTCTCCAAACTTTTCAGTCCGAGGGCCGCATTAACTATTAAATTTCAGTTCGGGGGCCAGTTTCTTCCAGGAATGTCTTTGATTTTTCTGGGCAAAGTTCCTCAGCCATCAGCAACAAACTATTTTTCCTTGGAAAAAAAGATCTCCGCGGGCCGGATGAGAGGACTTCGCGGGCCGTATCCGGCCCGCGGGCCGTAGTTTGGAGACCCCTGCTCTAGAGCCTTGAGATACGCTCCAGACAAAGTAAAATAAAATAGAATTTGTGATGGAAGCTGGTGGCACACGGTCTCAGGGTTAGTTCTGTTCAAAGATTTATTTAGTCTACTGTACATGCTAGGGGCGGTGGGGGTTACAGGATAATAAATCACCAGTCTGGGGGTGGTGTGGGGGGGGGGGGGGGGTCCTGTGCTCTCGCCACTAGTAGCTTTAATTTAAATGTAACAGTCGCTAAGATGGAAGTAATTGTGTCTAAAGATGATAAATAGTTTTTTTTAGAGGATCAATAATTATTTTAAAAAATGTTAAACCCAAAAGTAATGTGAGTAATCACATAGAGACTTTTAGAGAGGAAGATGCCAGGGGAGGGGGAGAGAATGCCCTGGGGGGGGGGGGCAGTGATGTACCAAAGAAACATCCAACATCAACACGTCAGGATAAACAAACCAACTGACCTCACATTCCCGGGGTGAGCAGAGGCTGGCTACAGCTACAGAATGTCACCCCCCTCCTCCTAAAGATAACAGAGTTACTGATCTGAGGCAACAGGTTCCTAAAGTAGGTCACGTGACCAGAGAAAGTGAGCTGAGAATATTTTCTATCACCAACCCGCCTGACGTTGTACCTGAGTGGTGATGGCGGCTGTAGCTGCTGTGGTGGTGGTGATGGCGGTTGTAGATTAGGTGACGCTGATAGTGCCTGTAGTTTAGGTGGTGGTGTTGATGGGGATGGTAACTAATTTTTGTGGCGATGTTGATGGCGGCTGTAGCTGGTGTGGTGATGTTGATGGAATTGTAATTTAGGTGATGTTATAATTAATAGTGGTTGATGATGGTAGCTGTAATTATACTGTTGATATTTATTTAGTCTAGATGGTGGTGGTGATGACGGCTATGATCTAAATGGTAATGGCGGCTGTCGTTTTGACAGGTGGTGATGATGGCGGCTGTAGTTGTACGTCTTTGGCCAGGTCAGGTCACGCAAGACCAATAAAACCAGGTCAGACAAACTTATTAATAGGATACTACAGCTTTAAAAAGTCATATAACAAAAAATTAACAAGTTGATTCTGATGAAGACCTGAGGTCGAAACTCCATTATGTATATAGGCCCCTATATTAGATTTTTGTTCAATATCACATAAATAAATTTTAAAACCCTAATGAAGAACTTAACAGAACAATGTTTTTATGCAATGTTTAAAAAGTAAGTGTTGGGGAGGGGAGGGGAGAGGGGAGGGGACGACAATGTGAAATCTTTAACCTTCAGGTGGACACGAAGAAGGAAATACTTCGTCAGTGCTGCCAAGTGTGGCTATGTTAGCCAGTGACCTATTGGTTAATTGCATCACGTGACCCACGTTTAACAATGACGTGAAAGTCACGAACGTGAACCGCACGTGGAATTTGACGTAGGCAGTGACGCGTACTGATGAAGAACTTGATTGGGTAACCTGACGTCTGCCTTAGAGTGGGCCGCTGTCAATCATTGCTAGCGTTGGTTTACCAGTACCAAGCACGGCATTAAGCGCTAGAGAATCTAACCTTAACGACAGAACTAATCCTAGACAAAACCAAACCCTAAGCTGGCGACTTGTTTGGTAGGAGTTGTCTGAAAATGTCATCACAGACTACATATAGGTCTAAATACAGGCACTCGTAATAGTTCCAACATAAGCTTGTACAGAGAGAAGTCCATTGAGCACAATGATAGACCATATTAGTCCATAACACCCGAATAAATATTAGACCTAAACACCATTACATATGAGACCATAGGGTAACCATGAGCCATACAAACCTTGATCAACAGACCTTAAGATGGCTAGTTACTACTGGTTTATATTATGTTATATTTATGTTACATAACATCATATTCATGTAAGAATCCCTGCGTGAACAGACTGCAAATGTTGGAAGAATAATTTCCACTCTTGTAAACGCTACAAAGATTCTGCAATACACGAGCTTGGGGGGAGGGTGGACATAGTTTCTAAACTGTGTTGAACAAGTGATGTAAACATTGTGTGATTACATTTTAACGGTCAAGCATATCATGAACTAAGATTGTCTATCTATCTATATCTGTATAGTGCGAACTGGGTGTGTCACACATTTTTCAAATGTAAGGTCAGGCCACCAAAAGGGCGTCAAGACATTAGCAACAAAACAACCATCTGACTCGAGTTTAGTTCCGCTTGTCGCAGCTAAATATAGCCGCGGGTCAACGGGTCCAGTCCTTCATTAACACGAGCGGGCAGTTAATTAACGCGCTGTGTAGAGTACAGCTGCACCCACGACGACACGGATCACTGTGTAACCAACAAACAAACAAACGGTTTACTCTCGTGTAATGCACGTGCTACAGGCTCACCATCTGATTGGTGCTGGATGTAAACGTTCACGTGACCACTTGGGGTGATCTCCATATTCATGTCCCAAGTTTGATGTTTACCGTGTTTATACCTTAAATATCCACCCCTCTTGTTGTGTAAAGATATCCCCCCCCCCCTCCGATTTGGACGCATTGTGCAAGTTGTGAAAACAGTCAGGTGTAAAAAATAAAAACGTACTAATCCCTGCAATGTATCGTGTACCCATCTGTTATTAAGGTTTTTTTTCTTAAATCAACGCGATCGTAGTCGCTTTTTTTTTACCCGACAGTTTTAGGAACGCGCTATAAACGTAACAAAGCAACCTATCCCTCAGTCGGTTAGAAGCAAAATAAACTTTTTTGGGCACTTGCCGCACACACTTGAGTCTAAGAGAGTAAAAAAAAAAAAACTCTTTGTAAAACACAAGGGGCCATAACTCAGAGATAAACAAGGGGCAACAACTGTATTTATAGAGTGGGTGCGAGCTAGTTCGGAAACCACACGGGGAGAGATTGTGTTGACAAAGTTTCGTTGTGAGATGTTTGCAGGTCTGCAGGGGGGTGAATGGTGTAGCGTAACAGACGAGCAGCGGGTCGATACTAATTATTGTATTGTACAAAACACAATATGACTTGTCCGAGATTTAGGCTAAAACATGTCACACACGACGGCAAGAATTCCTATCAGGGTTTTGTGCCAACAGTCATTACAAAAATTAAACAATATCCATGTTGTGAGGGGACACGACTAGCAAACACACAGAATAAAGGGGACAAATCAAATCATCTACAACAGCCCGCGACCGCCTATATCCTCTATGTTGTTTTTAAGGCGTGGTACAGGGAAAAAGGAAGATGCCTTTTTTACGGGCGATATAGATCTAGATGATATAGCCGATAAATAAAGATCTAGATTTTACAGGCGATAAAATTAAAGGTCTAGATCTAGTTCATGTGACGGACAAGGTAGGGGTGACAGCGGGTTAAGATCTGGGAAACAGGCTAAATACTTCTGGCAATTATAGGCTAGGTTTCTACTTATATTTATCAAGTATTGGCAAGTAGATTTCTACTTACATTTAATTTATCAAGTACCGGCAAAGTAGATTTCTACTTACATTTATCAAGTATTGGCAAGTATATTTCAACTTACATAATTTCTCAAGTACTGGCAAGTATATTTCTACTTACATTTATCAAGTACTGGCAAGTAGATTTCTACTTACATTTATCAGCGTTTAACTCCCGGATAGAAACCTGACAGAATTTCTTCACCTTGGCGTAGAATGCGGGGGCTAACATCGTGTACACACCTAGTACAAGTACATTATCGTGTACACTTGTGTGTACAACAGGACTGATTTTATTTTCTCACAACACGAGTGCCGTACTCCATGAATGCCAACAAATCCTAATGGCTGTAGAATCGCGAGTAAGTAATGAACGTTTTACATCTGGTCCTAATGAGCTCAAAGTGTGAAAGGTCCAAGAGAAATTCCAGAAATGTGTACATAAATTCCTAGAATGTGTAAATCGCCACCGGCGTATATGGTGGATCCTTTTGATGTTGAAAGAAACAGGTTTAAAACATATACGATGTAACATAGGCCTATTATCGGCGGTAAATAACACCGTAATGATCAACGTAAGGGTGTGTCACAACACAGCACAACAGAACACAGCAATGTACACAGCGACCTGTTGACACACTCTAATCCCAGCACAAGTGTAGAGCCCCACACGATCCTAGCCTCAGTCCCAAACAATCAAATGTCGCGCCTTACGTCAGAGGTCATCACGCGCTGAACTCCACCAACCTGTGGCTGCGGACATGCGCGCTACGCATCAACGATTCTACGTCGGCGGGGGGCTTTGAGGAGGATACGGTTCAGTGGTTTCAGGAGTGTTAACCTGAGTATTTCACCATACCAACAATGGCCCTGACAAATGTTGTGATAGCCAGCTGATTCTTATCGCGGGCGGCTTGATTGACGTCACGAGAAACGCATTTCTGACTTCTTTACAGAAGATCAACTTGGTCGGACGACTAACTAAAGTAAGTTGTAGGAAAACAACAACGTAGACAATTGTATACAAAAGTGTGAAGCAACAACGTCAATATTTTCACAGCCCGCCCTACAACACAGCAGACTATAAAAGTTACAACAAACTAAAGCAGCGCGTCATTTAATAACAACTGTATGTCCGTACACACGACCCGCACGGGTTGAATACGTACACGCGTGTGTCCGTGTGTGGTGACCAACATGTGTGGTCTGGTCAGTAGCGAACATTCCAGTCACAGACTGGTGAGTACCACAAACACACGTCCATTCCCAGTTGATCACGTGATCACTTAACTGACGGCTGGACCAATCAGTGAGTGAGTGGCGAGCAGGACACGGCGCTGGTCATTGGTCAGTTACAAGTGTCTTACTCAAGTGTCTTTAGTATTATATATATGTATATATATATATACACATGCCTTATAGGTGTGAATGAAAGTACATGAGTGAAGTTAATACGACACATGATTACAATGGTATACGCATATATTAAATCAGCAATATATGTTCACGTCTCCACCTATACCTACAGATATGTACAATCTCCGTGTCTGTATCGCCGTACACCTGTGGGCACCTGAAGATTTCTCCATGGTTTTATGTCCATAAGGTGTCAGGTAAATTTAATTAGTGTACCCTCATCTGTCAGATAGATGTAATTAGTCTACACTAATCTCGGGGAGGAGGGGGGGGGGGGGGCGTGGCATGCTCTGTAAAAAAAACCCGTTTCAATCTGTCACGCCGTCACGCACGTGATTGTCACGGCCGATCACGATTAGAAGGTGATAGTAAAACATCACGTCACGCATGTAAACACTGGGCGGAGTTGGGGCGTCAACTGGGGTCTACGTAATGGGATCACACCACTGGGGTCAGTACATGATGACCCCAACATAACTGGGGTCAGTACATGATGACCCCCACATAACCGGGGTCAGTACATGATGACCCCCACATAACTGGGGTCAGTACATTGTGGTTTGTGTAAGTCAAGGGGTCAGTACATAAGGACCATTATTTGATGTTGATAATATATAAAAAACTCTTGCGATCCCTGCCATTTTTGTGACCACGCCACCCCCCCCCCCCTATTTTCATATGACCAAACCCCCACAATTTATCTGTGAACAACCCCCCACCCCCCACACACACACATTTGTGTGTGACCAACTCCCATGGTCAAGGGGTCAGAGATGCCCAAGGTCGCAGGTTTCAAGCCACGACACTCTGACGTCACACCACTTCCTCACCAGCTGACCGAGACAAATCAAGATGGGCTACAATGACAATTTTCAACTTTTTTTATCGACAGTAGGCAGTGTATACAAAACTAATCTATCAATGGTCTAAAGATGGTCGGATCACATCCAATAATGGTCTAAAGATGGATCCAATCATCCTATCAGTGAGTTTGGCAAGTCAACAAACTATGGTGTCAATGACCAACACAACTCGCCGTAAGCGGTACAAGCCTGGAGGGCTGGACGGCTTATGAGGGCACTTCAAAGGTTTGTATTGGAAGATCCGGAGATCATGGGGGGGGGGGGGTCTTAACTTACGTAGTGAAAGGGGGAGGGGGAGAGTGGTGGGACTAAGTACCAAAGTCATGTACACATCATCATCCTGTAGCCACTGGTCACTTAGCTGACCAATCGTAAAGCGTGTAGTGAGTGTATACAAATATGTGCTGTGTCACTACAACCTCTTGCAGCTTTAGATGGTTTACAGTAGGCACGTGCACAAATATACAAACCAGCATACAAACATAAAAATTATCGACATTGGAGATTTAAAACTTCCTGATAAAATGTTAGGCTAAACACAACGGCTAATTATATTAAGATAATTAGTTAAACGGGTCCTAGCAATCAACTTCCTTTAAGATTCAATCAGTTTTTAATTAGTTCGTTATCTCAATGAATGCTTTCCGCCGTAAATTAATTGAAACAAGACGATTGGGAGCTAGCACTAGAGTGTTGAAAAAAAACATTTTAAAACAAGAAAAGTTGACGTCAAATGTATCTGGCAAGGTTGGAGGAAAGGACAGAATTTGTTGTTGTCCACAACCCCCCCCCCCCCCCCCGGTGACGACTGTGAGGAAATAGCAAGGGTGTTAGTCACGTGGTGACTGTCACACAAAGCCAAGGACTAAGTTTGTCATGTCCTACCTGACTTAAGATGACTCAAGTCGGACAGGTGTCTTAAGATGACTCAGGTGTTTAGGGGGGTGGGGGGGGGGGGGGAGGGAAGGAGGAATCTTTGAGAAGTCATTTAATAGAAGTTTTGGAGAAATTGAAGCCTGTCTGATGTGTGACACTTCTGTTTTCAAGTTGTAGGCAAGTACAGGACAAAACATCCACAAGATAGGAAAAACATCTTCCACATCCCTCACCCTCACGACATACACGTGACGTCACCAACCATACAAAAATGCAAGTCAGCAAAACAAAAACAAAACACAAAAAAAACCGACTCACATTTAACTAGCCGAGAATTGAAGTGACGTTACTTTGTGTTTAGCCGAGACCCCGCCACACAAAAGTGTGTTTATGTTTGAACATTTTACCCTAACCCCCCACACAAAAGTGTGTTTATGTTTGAACATTTTACAGCGACCCCAAACGAATATGTTTGTGTCAACTTAAAACAAAAATAAACAGTCACCGTCCCTTGAGCCGTCACCAGCGGGGCTACAGTCACACATAGGATATTGCAAATACTTGACTTTGATCGTTCGGCAAATGTTGACTTAAGTCACTCACAAGGCCGGGAATGTAAGTCAACCTTCGCTCAAGTCTCGCTTAGTGTGTCAATACTGTGTCAATACTGTGTCAATGTGTCAATATTGGCGTGTTGACACGACACAAACAGCAAAAGTAACTGGGAACATGTTCATAAGACTAACGGTCAGTCTTAATCCGAATGACTTCTCGCCCCCCCCCCCCCCCCCACCTCGGAGGTAAAAGAAAATTGGGACGTTAATACTGTAAAAAACTAGTTGATTACTAAATTTACTTCTCCTGTTTTCCAACTTAAATTTAGTTCGTCTGGTATGTCACAGTTAGTCGATTGGGGTGTAGACAGTGGCTATCTGACGGCCTTTACTTGTGTTGTGTCTAACATTTGATTGACCCAATGTTTCATCCAATTAAAAAGTCATGTGACGTCACAGCATCATTAACGGTGTCAAATGGCAGACGTGAATGACACCCAGACGATGAGCTAAAGGCCGCCGTGTGACGTCTTACGGGGTTGTCGCCCTTAGCGAGATGCCGACTTGAAATAACACGGACAGAGGTCAGCACGGCCATAACACAGAGGTCAGCACGGCCATAACACAGAGGTCAATGCGGCCATAACACAGAGATCAGCACGGCCATAACTCAGAGGTCAGTAAAGACATAACACACATCTAAGGTCACACGGCCAGAGGTGAGCACGGCCATAACACAGAGGTCAGCACGGCCATAACACAGAGGTCAGCACGGCCATAACACAGAGGTCAGCACGGCCATAACACAGAGGTCAGCACGGCCAGAGGTGAGCACGGCCATAACACAGAGGTCAGCACGGCCATAACACAGAGGTCAGCACGGCCATAACACAGAGGTCAGCACGGCCATAACACAGAGGTCAGCACGGCCAGAGGTGAGCACGGCCATAACACAGAGGTCAGCACGGCCATAACACAGAGGTCAGCACGGCCATAACACAGAGGTCAATGCGGCCATAACACAGAGGTCAGCACGGCCATAACTCAGAGGTCAGTAAAGACATAACACACATCTAAGGTCAACACGGTCTAAATTTCACTGGAACTGTCTCGCTGATCAAGCTTGGAATAGCCCACTAGATCTCGGCCAGTACTTCTTTCGAGCATTTTTTTCTCAAGGGGGGGGGGGGGTTGCTTGATTTTGATGGAAGAAGTCGCACTCAAATTCCGGGGGGGGGGGGCGGAAATTGGTTAAGAGACTCTTGTCTGGAAGAAGTAAAGATACGTTTGATATAAGAAAGGGTTTGGTTTTCTATATGTATTACTTGATATAAAAGTAATGTATTACTGGGTGACTGCAGGAGGTAACCTGCCCAGACGGTGAACGCAAGGTGAACGCAAGGTGAACACAAGATGAACACTGTGTTCAGGTAAACGCTGTAGAGCGTCATGAACAACTTAAAGGGACGTGAACTAACGGGGGTATCCAGAGGTGTAGCACCCTTCCCGGTGCCCGGGGACAAACTTTCGATTTGCACCCCCCCCCCTCAACCTTTTGATTTGCACCTCGCTACGCCTCTGGTGATATCCGCTCCACTGATGTTACCGATCGTTCAATTTCTTTTTTGTTCATTTTTTCTTTTCTTTTTAAGTTCGTGTTAGAGGGGAGGTAATTTATGCCGGAGGGGAAGTAATTGTTATTTGGGGTGGGAGTAATTCTTGTAGAGGGGAAGTTATTTTTGTTGGAGGGGAGGTAATTTAAGCTGGAGGGGAAGTCGTTCTGGGAGGGGAAGTTATTCTTAATTGGGGTAGGGGGAGTAATTGTTGTTTGAAGGGGAAGTTATTCGTAGTGAAGGGGAAGTAAATCCTAAAGATGAAGTTACTCTTGTTTTCTTTTAGACCTGACGATGCATAGGGCATGTACAGAGGAAGTAGAGTTAGTTTCCGTGACCTTGGCATATGATGGGACATAATTCTCTTGTAATCGTTCATCACGTAATACATGTGTAAGTAAATGGAAAGGTGCGGTGAATCACGTTCATTCATGTTTCATTACTACGTTACACATAGTGTGACGTCAGGGCAATTTGTGGGGAAGAAAAAAAAAGTTCATTGATGAAAGGTGTACGTTGGTTTCATTGACAGCAGGTACGTGGGTGCCGCTGTATGTCAACATAGTGGAGCTTAGCTACTCCTACATACATACAAACACTGGGGCCTATATCAGTAGCGTAGCGAGGGGGGGGGGGCGGGGGGGGGGACATATGTCCCCGGGCGCCGACCTCAGGGGGCGCCAAAATGGGTTGGAAAAATAAATTGAAAGTTGGAGGGGGTGTGCAAATCGAAAGTTGGAGGGGGGGGGGTGCAAATCGAAAGTTGGAGGGGGGGGGGTGCAAATCGAAATCTTGAGAGGGGGGTGCAAATCGAAAAGTTTGTCCCCGGGCGCTGGGTAGGGTCACTACGCCTCTGGCCTATATACATACATAATACGGCGAGAGGGAGAAACTTACCTATATTGTGATGTATATTATTTGATACATTATGTAGCATTGCACATTATAATTTTTTTTAAACGTTTTGGTAGCTCAGGATACACCAAAAGTTACAGTGTGATGATGATAAGAAAGATAATGAGAACGATTCATTCAACCACTGACCAGCGACAGACGTGAGTTATTTGACGAGATCAACAGATGCAGCCTATAAACATTAAACAAGCCCTACCTGCAGACACACCCAGGTACAGCAAGATGTGGGAGAGGCTCAAATCCGGCGACTATCCCAGGTAGAGAAAATATTGACACAATAAATCCTAGTCGAACACAGGAACCAGGAACTAGATCTAGAACATTTGTGTCACCAACTTGAACATTTGTGTCACCAACTAGAACATTTGTGTCACCAACTAGAACATTTGTGTAACCAACTAGAACATTTGTGTCACCAGCTAGAACATTTGTGTCACCAACTAGAACATTTGTGCCACCATCTAGAACATTTATGTCACCAACTAGAACATTTGTGTCACCATCTAGAACATTTGTGTCACCAACTACAACATTTGTGTCACCAACTACAACATTTGTGTCACCATCTAGAACATTTGTGTCACCAACTAGAACATTTGTGTCACCAGCTAGAACATTTGTATCACCATCTAGAGCATTACCACGAACTAAAACAGTTTGTGTCACCTATATGCACTAGTTACAATGATGATCTTAATTAATCCACCCAACAGGTTAGCGTATAATGACACTTCACACGAAACTATCAAAACGTTTTATTTGTGGACACCTACAAGCCATAATTTTAAAAAATTCATTAGGTTATAGGGTCCTAGTTAATATCACACTAGATTCTACATCTATTCTAGACTAGATCTAATTGATATCACGGAGCCCAAAATATGTCGAACTATTTAAAAAACAAACCAATATTTACCTAGTTAGATGGACGACATTGGTTTTTAAGTTACTAAACATAATCAATTATAATACCATAGCGTAGTTTTAACATTCGATAAAATAATTACAATTACATAAGCCATTAGCCAATGTATGAATGTAAGCCAGTTGCGCATTTCTCCAGTCACCGTGTCATGTAGATTCTATACTAGATCTAGATTTATAGACAATATGGTAAAGTCCATTCGTCTTTGGGAAAAAATGGCAACAAGTAAGTATTAACGTTCCATACACGTAAAAATATTTTCATCTAGATTCTCTAATCTTAATCTAGATACTAGATTTTAGATCTAGAAAATCTAGATCTAATTTCTAGAAGAATCTAGAAATCTAGTAAAATGTTGCAAGTGTAGTAGATCTATAAGACAAGGCCACATTTGAATCATTAAAGATTTAGATCAAATTAAGAATTATACTTACATAAAGCCTACTTTTAAAAGTGATAATAATCCCCAATGTTATTGTTAATATAAATCCTCTCGACCAAACTCTCAACACACAACACAAGTGAACACAGCGAAAATATCCATATTTTGTATCCCGTGTGAATGTACAATGTAGCTTCGTGGTAGACTATCCTTATTGACTGACTGCATCGGAAGAAAAAAAACAACAGCTTTATCCAAGTCAGAAAAAAAAGTTGAAGAATTTCTGTTGACTTGAAGCAAGGTTGTAGGGCGATGGGCAGACACGGTGAACTGACAGCCGTACAGCTGTCTAACACGGCTAGGCTAGTACTACACGGCTGGGCTGTTCATTCACTGGCTAACGGCGCGCGGTTGGCGCGAACACGGACAGACGCGCCGTCTGCTAGAGCCGGTACGTGTAGGTGTGATTGAGAGGCTTGTACTCTAGCAGGGGGAGGGGGCTTTTGGGCTTTACCGTTGGGAGGGGAGGGGGGGGATCTTGAACGGTTATTGATTTTTTTGCCACCCCCTCCATGTACCAGTTAGTTCTACATTAGGTGCTACAGTACAGGAGACAATCGCTGATAGTGTGGTTCTGTCAAAACCAGTCGCAACCACTCTAATCACGATCGTGACGTGACAACCACTCTAGTCACGATCGTTATGTGACAACCACTCTAGTCACGATCGTTATGTAACAACCACCCTAGTCACGATCGTTATGTAACAACCACTCTAGTCACGATCGTTATGTAACAACCACTCTAGTCACGATCGTTATGTAACAACCACTCTAGTCACGATCGTTATGTAACAACCACTCTAGTCACGATCGTTATGTAACAACCACTCTAGTCACGATCGTTATGTAACAACCACTCTAGTCACGATCGTTATGTAACAACCACTCTAGTCACGATCGTTATGTAACAACCACTCTAGTCACGATCGTTATGTAACAACCACTCTAGTCACGATCGTTATGTAACAACCACTCTAGTCACGATCGTTATGTAACAACCACTCTAGTCACGATCGTTATGTAACAACCACTCTAGTCACGATCGTTATGTAACAACCACTCTAGTCACGATCGTTATGTAACAACCACTCTAGTCACGATCGTTATGTAACAACCACTCTAGTCACGATCGTTATGTAACAACCACTCTAGTCACGATCGTTATGTAACAACCACTCTAGTCACGATCGTTATGTAACAACCACTCTAGTCACGATCGTTATGTAACAACCACTCTAGTCACGATCGTTATGTAACAACCACTCTAGTCACGATCGTTATGTAACAACCACTCTAGTCACGATCGTTATGTAACAACCACTCTAGTCACGATCGTTATGTAACAACCACTCTAGTCACGATCGTTATGTAACAACCACTCTAGTCACGATCGTTATGTAACAACCACTCTAGTCACGATCGTTATGTAACAACCACTCTAGTCACGATCGTTATGTAACAACCACTCTAGTCACGATCGTGACGTGACAACAGGGCTGCCTACCCCAAAAAATTTTTCCCCGTAACAAGAGCATAGGTTTTCCGTAATTTTCCGTAACTTTCCGTATTTTTACACATTTTTTAAATACAATGTAAATAAGACCCATATTATATGATCGTAAAGCTCATCAGCGTAAAACATGACAGTCGGCGACTCGTGCTACTTTTTATTTTATGCACTAATAATTAGTTTTAAAAAAAAAACGCCGTTAAATTCAGAATGTAAGGCGACAATGGAAAATTTCAAATAGGAATTGTTCTTGCAATGAGTAGTATGACGTATGTTATAGGCCAACACTACGGATATCTAAACCAATGTGAACTCAGTGACCCCTCGACTGTGTGTGTGTCAGGATTTTTTCTCCCGCGAACAAGAAAACGTAAGCGGCCGACGGGTGACGATGTTTAGAATTAGCATATTTCTTGAATATTTTTTTTTAAATCTACATCTTATCAATGTAATATCTAGAAGAAAAGAACAATTTTAAAAATATGATCCGTAATTGATCTAGGTGAGCCTAGATCTCGTTGTTTAGTAAAATCTTGTCTTCTCGCACATCTCAAACAAAATGCCTCGATATCTCGTTATTTAGGCATTTAGCCGTAATACCGCCTCAGCAAATATGTCTCGCCAGACTGCGCGATGAGACTTTCAATGATTTAGGCCACGCCCTTTTTTTTTCTCTACGGACAACACCGACTCATGACCACTCGCGGGGTCAATAGTTCACAATATAAACACGACTGCCGCCAGCCATGACAAGAGGGGGAGGGGGGATTGTTACGGAAGAGGCCTAGAACCTTAGAACCGGATAACACACTGAAATACTGAAATATAACTAGCTAAATTAAAATATATAACTCAGACCGGGAACATAAAGTTAAGTTACCACCAGAAATATTTTTTTACACTAAAGTCGATTTTGATCTCTACTGAAATCAAAACCGTAATTTTGCAGCATAATCGTAATTCCGTAACCTGGGTGTCAAAATCGTAAAGTTACGGGCAAAACCGTACAAGTAGGCAGCCCTGTGACAACCACTCTAGTCACGATCGTGATGTAACAATTACTCTAATCACGATCGTGACGTAACAACCACGCTAGTCACGATCGTGATCATAGACCACCTCTAGCAGGAAGCTCTCTCAAAGAAAAACAAAAACTCTGACCATTCCATCAGAGCTCAAGGACCGTCTGGGAGTTTCAATGGACCACATGCGGTGACGTTCAATGGTAGAGACGTCACGAAGACGTCATTCATTGGGTCAACAATACTTTGGAAATACTTCCTTGTCCAGTTAGGGTAAATACCGCACAGCCCCCCCCCCCCCCAAATGGGTCTCGTCAGTGGCGTAGACAGGGGGTGTTGGGGGGTTAAGTCCCCCCAATGGTCACAACATGGGAAACTTGTCGAAATAAACAGCTTTCTCATCTCAATACAGGGGTTCTGTTTTGACGGGGGACTTGATTCATGTTATCGATTTGTTACGGTCAACATTTGTTTACAAACAGTTTTGTCTTTATGCTTGTCTACTGTGTGTATCAGTGTAGAAATGGTGAACAAGGGGGGTGGGGGGGGGGTCGACTACCATCAAGAAAGACGGCGGTTATATATACCATCTTATAACAACACAGTAACACAATCCTTAGCAACATCATCACCATACAAACTGAAAACTTTTCCAGCACCCCACAAAATAGAACGCGCCAATGATTTTACACGGAGGAGAAAGAGTTATACAAACACCATCAAGCATTATCTCCACCTTTCTTCACTAACTTTGTCGCTGCTTTTGTCACCTGGACAATCTTTTTTTTGGGGGGGGGGGGGGGGGTTGTGGTATCGTTGGTCTCCCCTCCCTTGTCATTCTCTGGCTACAACTACTGTGTGTAATGTTAGGGTATCACAGCTTTCTTGGCGTGACGTTCGTACCTTAGGTGGATACGTATTCACTACCATACCTAACCCCTACCATACCCGCCCAGTGCTCACTACGATACCTGACCCCACCATACCTGCCCCCTACCATACCTAACCCCTACCATATCTGCCCACTACCATACCTAACCCCTACCATATCTGCCCACTACCATACCTAACCCCTACCATATCTGCCCACTACCATACCTAACCCCTACCATACCTGCCCCCTACCATACCTAACCCCTACCATATCTGCCCCCTACCATACCTAACCCCTACCATATCTGCCCACTACCATACCTGCCCACTACCATACCTAACCCCTACCATACCTGCCCACTACCATACCTAACCCCTACCATACCTGCCCACTACCATACCTGCCCACTACCATACCTGCCCACTACCATACCTGCCCACTACCATATCTGCCCACTACCATACCTGCCCACTACCATACCTAACCACTACCATACCTGCCCACTACCATATCTGCCCACTACCATACCTGCCCACTACCATACCTAACCCCTACCATACCTGCCCCCTACCATACCTAACCCCTACCATATCTGCCCACTACCATACCTAACCCCTACCATATCTGCCCCCTACCATACCTAACCCCTACCATACCTAACCCCTACCATACCTGCCCACTACCATACCTGCCCACTACCATACCTAACCCCTACCATATCTGCCCCCTACCATACCTAACCCCTACCATATCTGCCCACTACCATACCTGCCCACTACCATACCTGCCCCCTACCATACCTAACCCCTACCATACCTGCCCCCTACCATACCTAACCCCTACCATACCTGCCCACTACCATACCTGCCCACTACCATACCTGCCCCCTACCATACCTAACCCCTACCATACCTGCCCCCTACCATACCTGCCCACTACCATACCTGCCCCCTACCATACCTAACCCCTACCATATCTGCCCCCTACCATATCTGCCCCCTACCATATCTGCCCACTACCATACCTAACCCCTACCATACCTGCCCCCTACCATATCTGCCCACTACCATATCTGCCCACTACCATACCTAACCCCTACCATACCTGCCCCCTACCATACCTGCCCCCTACCATATCTGCCCACTACCATACCTAACCCCTACCATACCTGCCCCCTACCATATCTGCCCACTACCATATCTGCCCACTACCATACCTAACCCCTACCATACCTGCCCCCTACCATACCTAACCCCTACCATACCTGCCCACTACCATATCTAACCCCTACCATACCTAACCCCTACCATATCTGCCCACTACCATACCTGCCCACTACCATACCTAACCCCTACCATACCTGCCCACTACCATACCTGCCCACTACCATACCTGCCCACTACCATACCTAACCCCTACCATACCTGCCCACTACCATACCTGCCCACTACCATACCTGCCCACTACCATACCTAACCCCTACCATACCTGCCCCCTACCATACCTAACCCCTACCATACCTGCCCACTACCATATCTAACCCCTACCATACCTAACCCCTACCATATCTGCCCACTACCATACCTAACCCCTACCATACCTGCCCACTACCATATCTAACCCCTACCATACCTAACCCCTACCATACCTGCCCCCTACCATATCTGCCCACTACCATATCTGCCCACTACCATACCTAACCCCTACCATACCTGCCCCCTACCATACCTAACCCCTACCATACCTGCCCACTACCATACCTGCCCACTACCATACCTGCCCACTACCATATCTAACCCCTACCATACCTAACCCCTACCATATCTGCCCACTACCATACCTGCCCACTACCATACCTAACCCCTACCATACCTGCCCACTACCATACCTGCCCACTACCATACCTGCCCACTACCATACCTAACCCCTACCATACCTGCCCACTACCATACCTGCCCACTACCATACCTGCCCACTACCATACCTAACCCCTACCATACCTGCCCCCTACCATACCTAACCCCTACCATACCTGCCCACTACCATATCTAACCCCTACCATACCTAACCCCTACCATATCTGCCCACTACCATACCTGCCCACTACCATACCTAACCCCTACCATACCTGCCCACTACCATACCTGCCCACTACCATACCTGCCCACTACCATACCTAACCCCTACCATACCTGCCCACTACCATACCTGCCCACTACCATACCTAACCCCTACCATACCTGCCCACTACCATACCTGCCCACTACCATATCTGCCCACTACCATACCTAACCCCTACCATACCTAACCCCTACCATACCTGCCCACTACCATACCTAACCCCTACCATACCTGCCCACTACCATACCTGCCCACTACCATACCTGCCCACTACCATACCTAACCCCTACCATATCTGCCCACTACCATACCTAACCCCTACCATACCTAACCCCTACCATACCTGCCCACTACCATACCTAACCCCTACCATACCTGCCCACTACCATACCTGCCCACTACCATACCTGCCCACTACCATACCTAACCCCTACCATACCTGCCCCCTACCATACCTAACCCCTACCATATCTGCCCACTACCATACCTGCCCACTACCATACCTAACCCCTACCATACCTGCCCACTACCATACCTAACCCCTACCATACCTGCCCACTACCATACCTGCCCACTACCATACCTAACCCCTACCATATCTGCCCACTACCATACCTAACCCCTACCATATCTGCCCACTACCATACCTAACCCCTACCATACCTGCCCACTACCATACCTAACCCCTACCATACCTGCCCACTACCATACCTAACCCCTACCATACCTGCCCACTACCATACCTAACCCCTACCATACCTGCCCACTACCATACCTAACCACTACCATACCTGCCCACTACCATACCTAACCACTACCATACCTGCCCACTACCATATCTGCCCACTACCATACCTAACCCCTACCATATCTGCCCACTACCATACCTGCCCCCTACCATACCTAACCCCTACCATACCTGCCCACTACCATACCTGCCCACTACCATACCTGCCCACTACCATACCTAACCCCTACCATACCTGCCCCCTACCATACCTAACCCCTACCATATCTGCCCACTACCATACCTGCCCACTACCATACCTAACCCCTACCATACCTGCCCACTACCATACCTGCCCACTACCATACCTGCCCACTACCATACCTAACCCCTACCATACCTGCCCCCTACCATACCTAACCCCTACCATATCTGCCCACTACCATACCTGCCCACTACCATACCTAACCCCTACCATACCTGCCCACTACCATACCTAACCCCTACCATACCTGCCCACTACCATATCTGCCCCCTACCATACCTAACCCCTACCATACCTAACCCCTACCATACCTGCCCACTACCATACCTGCCCACTACCATACCTGCCCCCTACCATACCTAACCCCTACCATATCTGCCCCCTACCATATCTGCCCCCTACCATACCTGCCCCCTACCATACCTAACCCCTACCATACCTGCCCCCTACCATACCTGCCCACTACCATACCTGCCCCCTACCATACCTAACCCCTACCATATCTGCCCCCTACCATATCTGCCCCCTACCATATCTGCCCACTACCATACCTAACCCCTACCATACCTGCCCCCTACCATATCTGCCCACTACCATATCTGCCCACTACCATACCTAACCCCTACCATACCTGCCCCCTACCATACCTGCCCCCTACCATATCTGCCCACTACCATACCTAACCCCTACCATACCTGCCCCCTACCATATCTGCCCACTACCATATCTGCCCACTACCATACCTAACCCCTACCATACCTGCCCCCTACCATACCTAACCCCTACCATACCTGCCCACTACCATATCTAACCCCTACCATACCTAACCCCTACCATATCTGCCCACTACCATACCTGCCCACTACCATACCTAACCCCTACCATACCTGCCCACTACCATACCTGCCCACTACCATACCTGCCCACTACCATACCTAACCCCTACCATACCTGCCCACTACCATACCTGCCCACTACCATACCTGCCCACTACCATACCTAACCCCTACCATACCTGCCCCCTACCATACCTAACCCCTACCATACCTGCCCACTACCATATCTAACCCCTACCATACCTAACCCCTACCATATCTGCCCACTACCATACCTAACCCCTACCATACCTGCCCACTACCATATCTAACCCCTACCATACCTAACCCCTACCATACCTGCCCCCTACCATATCTGCCCACTACCATATCTGCCCACTACCATACCTAACCCCTACCATACCTGCCCCCTACCATACCTAACCCCTACCATACCTGCCCACTACCATATCTAACCCCTACCATACCTAACCCCTACCATATCTGCCCACTACCATACCTGCCCACTACCATACCTAACCCCTACCATACCTGCCCACTACCATACCTGCCCACTACCATACCTGCCCACTACCATACCTAACCCCTACCATACCTGCCCACTACCATACCTGCCCACTACCATACCTGCCCACTACCATACCTAACCCCTACCATACCTGCCCCCTACCATACCTAACCCCTACCATACCTGCCCACTACCATATCTAACCCCTACCATACCTAACCCCTACCATATCTGCCCACTACCATACCTGCCCACTACCATACCTAACCCCTACCATACCTGCCCACTACCATACCTGCCCACTACCATACCTGCCCACTACCATACCTAACCCCTACCATACCTGCCCACTACCATACCTGCCCACTACCATACCTGCCCACTACCATACCTAACCCCTACCATACCTGCCCACTACCATACCTGCCCACTACCATATCTGCCCACTACCATACCTAACCCCTACCATACCTAACCCCTACCATACCTGCCCACTACCATACCTAACCCCTACCATACCTGCCCACTACCATACCTGCCCACTACCATACCTGCCCACTACCATACCTAACCCCTACCATATCTGCCCACTACCATACCTAACCCCTACCATACCTAACCCCTACCATACCTGCCCACTACCATACCTAACCCCTACCATACCTGCCCACTACCATACCTGCCCACTACCATACCTGCCCACTACCATACCTAACCCCTACCATACCTGCCCCCTACCATACCTAACCCCTACCATATCTGCCCACTACCATACCTGCCCACTACCATACCTAACCCCTACCATACCTGCCCACTACCATACCTAACCCCTACCATACCTGCCCACTACCATACCTGCCCACTACCATACCTAACCCCTACCATATCTGCCCACTACCATACCTAACCCCTACCATACCTGCCCACTACCATACCTAACCCCTACCATACCTGCCCACTACCATACCTAACCACTACCATACCTGCCCACTACCATATCTGCCCACTACCATACCTAACCCCTACCATATCTGCCCACTACCATACCTGCCCACTACCATACCTAACCCCTACCATATCTGCCCACTACCATACCTAACCCCTACCATACCTGCCCACTACCATACCTAACCCCTACCATACCTGCCCACTACCATACCTAACCACTACCATACCTGCCCACTACCATATCTGCCCACTACCATACCTAACCACTACCATACCTGCCCACTACCATATCTGCCCACTACCATACCTAACCCCTACCATACCTGCCCACTACCATATCTAACCCCTACCATACCTGCCCACTACCATACCTGCCCACTACCATACCTAACCCCTACCATACCTAACCCCTACCATACCTGCCCACTACCATACCTAACCCCTACCATACCTGCCCACTACCATACCTAACCCCTACCATACCTAACCCCTACCATACCTAACCCCTACCATACCTGCCCACTACCATACCTAACCCCTACCATATCTGCCCACTACCATACCTAACCCCTACCATATCTGCCCACTACCATACCTAACCCCTACCATACCTAACCCCTACCATATCTGCCCCCTACCATACCTAACCCCTACCATACCTGCCCCCTACCATACCTAACCCCTACCATACCTAACCCCTACCATACCTGCCCACTACCATATCTGCCCCCTACCATATCTGCCCACTACCATACCTAACCCCTACCATATCTGCCCACTACCATACCTAACCCCTACCATACCTAACCCCTACCATATCTGCCCCCTACCATACCTAACCCCTACCATACCTAACCCCTACCATATCTGCCCACTACCATACCTAACCCCTACCATATCTGCCCCCTACCATACCTAACCCCTACCATACCTAACCCCTACCATATCTGCCCACTACCATACCTAACCCCTACCATATCTGCCCCCTACCATACCTAACCCCTACCATACCTAACCCCTACCATACCTGCCCACTACCATACCTAACCCCTACCATATCTGCCCCCTACCATACCTAACCCCTACCATACCTAACCCCTACCATATCTGCCCCCTACCATACCTAACCCCTACCATACCTAACCCCTACCATATCTGCCCCCTACCATACCTGCCCCCTACCATACCTAACCCCTACCATACCTGCCCACTACCATACCTGCCCCCTACCATACCTAACCCCTACCATACCTGCCCACTACCATATCTGCCCACTACCATACCTGCCCACTACCATATCTGCCCACTACCATACCTGCCCCCTACCATACCTAACCCCTACCATACCTGCCCACTACCATATCTGCCCACTACCATACCTGCCCACTACCATATCTGCCCACTACCATACCTGCCCCCTACCATACCTAACCCCTACCATACCTGCCCACTACCATATCTGCCCACTACCATATCTGCCCACTACCATACCTGCCAACTACCATATCTGCCCACTACCATACCTGCCCACTACCATACCTGCCAACTACCATATCTGCCCACTACCATACCTGCCCCCTACCATACCTAACCCCTACCATATCTGCCCACTACCATACCTGACCCCACCATACCTGACCCCACCATACCTGCCCACTACCATACCTGCCCACTACCATACCTGCCCACTACCATACCTGCCCACTACCATACCTGCCAACTACCATATCTGCCCACTACCATACCTGCCCACTACCATACCTGCCCACTACCATACCTGCCCACTACCATACCTGCCCACTACCATATCTGCCCACTACCATACCTGCCCACTACCATACCTGCCAACTACCATATCTGCCCACTACCATACCTGCCCACTATCATATCTGCCCACTACCATATCTGCCCACCACCATATCTGCCCACTACCATACCTGCCCACTACCATACCTGCCCACTACCATACCTAACCACTACCATACCTAACCACCACCATATCTGCCCACTACCATACCTGCCCACTACCATACCTGCCAACTACCATATCTGCCCACTACCATACCTGCCCACTATCATATCTGCCCACTACCATATCTGCCCACTACCATACCTGCCCACTACCATACCTGCCCACTATCATATCTGCCCACTACCATATCTGCCCACTACCATACCTGCCCACTACCATACCTGCCCACTACCATACCTGCCCACTACCATACCTAACCCCTACCATATCTGCCCACTACCACAACCACCCTCTA
Source organism: Physella acuta (assembly GCF_028476545.2). NCBI lineage: Eukaryota > Metazoa > Mollusca > Gastropoda > Physidae > Physella > Physella acuta. The sequence goes on along the minus strand of NW_026733039.1, from coordinate 119,749 downwards.
TAAACCATCAGATAAAAGATAACTGATTTAAGACAACTGCACCCCTCCCCCCCCCCCCCCCCCACGGGTTGTGATAAAGGCGGGGTCGTGGTGGTAGGGGCGGTGGATGCTAATTAATTGACCTCTTGTACGAACTACAAGTACACTCATAGGTCAAAGTTCAAGTTACTTAGAGTCACGGTGAATGTGATGCGAGTGAGTCAAGATAACCCGATGTCTAGGTCACGTGGTCCTGACATGACCACCACACCGTGACCACGACTTCCTGCTAGCTGCTACAGCAACAATGACAGTCCCGGCATTCTTAGGACATGCATCATGGGATTGACAAAAGAAATGGTTCCGCTTGAGTGACGTTTAGACGGTTCACATTCCTAACAGGATGTCTGACTAAATTATCAGCCGGTCATGCTCTCAAGATGTGTGCAAGATGTGACTCTTAGAGCAGGAACACTTTGTCATAAGTCAGCCAACTCTGACCTCAACTGACCAGATGACTGACCCACCAACTGACCCCCCCCCCCACACTGACTGGCGGGCTGACCGACGGACTCACTGACCAACTCACTGACCAACTCACTGATCAACTCACTAACCAGGAAGTAATAAAGAGACACACAGACATTATGGGACAGGAATGGGGAGTATGGGAAACTAAAATATAGTAAGCGAACCAAAAATGTGAAGGTCTTTAGGGAACTAAAATCTTTGGAGAGCGAAGATGTGTAGTGAGTTAATAGTGTAGTGAGGTAAGATGTGCAGTGAGCTAAGATGTGTAGTGAGCTAAGATGTGTAGTGAGCTAAGATGTGTAGTGAGCTAAGATGTGTAGTGAGCTAAGATGTGTAGTGAGCTAAGATGTGTAGTGAGCTAAGATGTGTAGTGAGCTAAGATGTGTAGTGAGCTAAGATGTGTAGTGAGCTAAGATGTGTGGAGCTAAGATGTGTGGTCAAGAAATCTCTCCTGGAACTAATCTCTCTGGTGGATTTGCCAAGAAAACTTCTAGAATTTTCCACCGAATAAAAACAAACTATAATCCTAAGAGCCTATTGGCGACTCTACAGGGCCCGCAACTCAACAGTGTTTTGAATGGCCCAGCACTAAGGGCGCTAAACGAACATCAAAATGGCGCCCTAGCTCAAATGGCTTCCGTTTCTTTTTCCACAAGCGACGTAATTGGTTTTAATCTTTTCATGAATAACGATGAAGGTGAGAATGAGATGCAGGATTAAGTGAAGCGAAGTCTCACTTTAGTCTTGGTGAGACTTGATCGACTCATTGAGTGAACCGATGTTTGACACAGTCAGAGTTCTGACCTTAGAGGTCTAGTCCGTCTTTAGCTAAAATCTGTCGTTGTTGTATGCACCAAATATAGCGTGCAATTCTCATATGGGAACATATGTATATGGTGTAAGAACCTATGTATGCGATGTAAGAATATTATGGGATGTAAGGACATGTATGTGGTGTAAAAACCTATGTATGTGATGTAAGAATATATGTATGCGATGTAAGAATATTATGGGATGTAAGGACATGTATGTGGTGTAAGAACCTATGTATGTGATGTAAGAATATATGTATGCGATGTAAGAATATTATGGGATGTAAGGACATGTATGTGGTGTAAGAACCTATGTATGTGATGTAAGAATATTATGGGATGTAAGGACATGTATGTGGTGTAAGAACCTATGTATGTGATGTAAGACTTCTGTTCAGTCCAAGATATTTACGGTGTGGGTCAATACCCATCTCAAGCAACTCACTAGATCGTACTTTTCCGTTTGGTGGTCACAGACTAACGACTAAACACAGTAACACGAACTCTCAATTGCTATCTAACTCAACCATAACCCTACCATAACCCATCACCTAATGTGTCTAACCCGACCCTAACCATAACACTGTAACAATAGATAAAACTTGGTTGTCATGAAACCAGTCAATCTGTCTGGCATCTCTTAACGGAATTGTACAGATTATGTAAATAAATATCAGTATAAATGAACCCCATGTGCCTAGATCTAAAGCACCCAACATCAAATGGGTATCGGTACCACATCTATAGTTCTCCACAACAGGACTTCATTCCCACGACGGGCGGTTTCGTTTAGGAACTTATAAATACGGACACATTTTAAGGCTACACCGTTTACGGCGCAAGAAATCGATTTCCCGATCCATTTCTGTTGTGAGCAGAAACAGCCTAGCCGATTACCAGCCCACGCCGGGCCGGAAAATGGTGGAAATAAGACGGAAAAAATACGGAAATTGAAGGCTTGGCGCGTGGGGGGGGGGGGGGGGGGGGGGGGGGGGGGCAGACGTAAGATATAAACTGTTCCAATATCGTTTGGTACTTTGGGGGAAATAAAAAGACGAATCGGGTTGGGTGGTCTTAGATGTGTTTCTAAAGAGTTGGGTGTTGATGTTGTACCAGACGGGGTGATGTTGGTTGTGTAATACAAAACTTGATAGTTTGCCGTCTCGGTAACCCTAGCGTTAGATGTAGACTATTTTAAAACATAGAACGCTCCTCAGATTCTAAAACCACAAGCCAAAAGCGTGTGTGGGGGTGAGGAGGTTAGAAATGTGAACTTGAGAAGCGACGACCAATTTTTTATATCAGTGGCCCATGTTTTTTTATATCAGTGGCCAATTGTTGATATCAGTGGCCAATTTTTTTATATCAGTGGCCAATTTTCAATATCAGTGGCCAATTTTCGATATCATTGGCCAATATTTAATTCAAATGGCCAGTAGTTCATCTAATAGGCTAATTTTTGTTTTAAAATCTATTTTAGAAGTTAATATTTGAATTGAGTGGTCGATTTTAACGCCAGTGGCCAATTTGATTTGATATCAGTGGCCAAAATTTTATATCAGTGGCCAAAATCAAATTGGCCTTTGGCGTTAAAATCGACCACTCAATTCAAATATTAACGATGCAAGTAGAGATGGACATAGGTAGGTGACATCATGATGCTCCTATATCTAATGACAAAAGTTTTCCCCAAACCTTGACTTTGTAAGTAAATAAATCATCGTTCGACCCATTGAGATTAATTTAACCTTGACACTTCAAGGTCAGCTCTACGTTACTCAGCCTTTACGTTCCTAGACTCGTGCTGGGAACCCATTAATGCTGGGTGGGCTCCAGGACGTCCGTAGACACGAACCAGTGACCTTACCTCGAGACTTCACAACTAGCACACGACCACGCGGCTCCGTGTGGTTATTTATACAACAAGGTCTTCCAAAAATACCCCAAAAAATGCAGGAATTCCTGCCGTGAATCTCTCAGCATCTCCATCAGATTCAGTTTCACCTCTGGAATATTCCAGAACATGTAAACTGACGTGAGCAGACGGCAATCAGACGTGAGCAGGTGGCGGGAGATACCGCTCGGGTGTGAAGCTGCGCGCGTGTTTATTTTCTTGGATCACGTGACGTCATCAGCACCTTCTGCAGGTGGAAGGTAACAATTTTTTACCTGTTCTAATTAGGCGGAGCTGATTAGCCATCTCGCTGGTTGATTGGCTGTTATGCCGAGCGGTGTTTTAATAATGCGAGGGCGTGACGAAAAATTATTTGTGTATTGAAATAGTGAGAGCGGAGTGGGCTAATTGTTTACAGTTTTGTTTGTCTTTTGGCGTCCTTGTGTTTTCTTTTAAACTTCACACTTCATGGTGTACATGGCTCCCCACTCCCACGCACAGCCCGGGGATGAGAGCCCCACTCCCACGCACAGCCTGATTCCACAATGAGAAAAGAACCTCACTCTCCACTACCACCACAGGATGTGCCCCCACTCCCCACCGACGCCAATCAGACTTGAAAAAAATCCTGACATCGCCATGTCAAGAACCAACAGACCACAGCATCAGATCTGGCACAATATTTCTACCGATATACTTAGCTGAACCTTTGTTTACACACACGGTTACTCCCCTTTCTTATTGCTTACGTCCCCTTAATCACCACGTTATCATGTGAGAAGGGCAACAACTCGAGCAATACAAGTGATCTATCTCTACATCTCAAGCCGGAGCGAGATGGCGTAGAGATTAGCCGCCTCGACCTTGACCCGTGAGCACTTGGCGACGTGTGAGAGAACAAGCGGTCTCTGGAGGTACACTAGAACGGAAGTCGAGAGATAAAAACTGCATCTATTAATAGCTACAGTATTTCATCATGAGTGGAGGGATTAAGTGTCGCTGGATCGGTTACTTGAGTATCGTTAAGGTACATGCGGTATCGATACGTAAAATCTCATATCGATATATTGACTGCATTTTCAAACATTTTGGAATTATGTTCTAGTCAGACTACAGGTCTGTCTCACTATTTCACCATTCCATAAATGTCTCACTATTTCACCTTCCTATAAATATCTCACTATTTCATCTTCCTATAAATGTCTCACTATTTCACCATGCCAAAATCGACATTATGTTTACACAACACAGCTTACAATGCTAAAAATAGAACATCGAATCTATACATCCAAATATCGAACAGCCGACCTTCTCTCCCACCCCACCCCACCCCAACCCACACCAGCCCTCCCCCACCCCACCCCACCCCACCCCTCCCCCACCCCACACCAGCCCTCCCCCACCCCACCCCACCCCTCCCCCACCCCACCCCACTCCAGCCCTCCCCCACCCCACCCATGCTAAATTCAAGCTGCACTCACAAGAAATTGGCCAGCAGTAAGGGGGTTAATTCATGCATTGTTTTTTCTGTATGGCGATTTGTTAGTTGACAGATGTAAAGAAAGGGTATGATAAATAACGTACAGCAACAAACATAGGGCTTTCAAATGGCCGTGTTCAGATATATACAGAGACGACTATCAGCAACTAATGCTAATGGGAAGACGACTACTGACAACTAATAACTAGGATAGCCAGACGTACACGACCCGTTCAACATAACTCACGTGATTAGTTAAGTACACGGCCATGGAGTAATGAAGGTTGGACGTTAGTCCCAGGGTCACCCAGCATGGTTCTCATGGGATATGGTTTAATATGGGAGATGGTGGCGCAGATATGCCTGTATTGGGGGGGGGGCTGCATTATGTAAATGAGCCTCACAGCTAACCAATAAAAAAACCAGTTAATTGTTTTAGAGGGAGACCCTGAGTGCAATGGGGAGATAATTTATTATTACTGCAAAGGGAGATAAAAAATAAAGGGCAGATAATGCAATAATGACCAGCTTGATTAGGGATGATATTAATTGGTGAATGTGGATTAGTAAATTAAAACTACATTTTAGGATTATTTTGTTCAATGTTGTGACAATGTGAAAACCATCTAACATTCACACACACACACACACACACACACACACACACACACACACACACACACACACACACACACACACACACACACACACACACACACACACACACACACACACACACACACACACACACACACACACACACACACACACACACACACTTTAATGGTAACGAAAGCTAGAACTCACAAGTACCTCTACACTGGACCTCGCCATATGCTTGTACTTACTACATTACATGGGGGGGAGGGGTTAGTTATTAGCAGTCTAAATTAAATAACTTGGGGGTGTGTGATGGAATGGGGGGTGGGGGAAGAAAAGCTGATATAGATGCCAGCCTGAATGAAATGAAGACCCCCAAGGTCCCTGTTGGGATCGGGATCTGATGAGACCAGAAGACCCACAAATGCCAGAAGTTTCAGTGCAGGAGAAAAAAAATTGCAACGTCATCGTGGTCAAAATTAGGGGTGAGAGGTCATGTAGGCAGGGCCCACAGTTCGGAGCCCAAAGTATTCAGAAACATCCCCCCCCCCCCGGGACACATGACTGTGGAGTACTTTGAAAGGTTTTTTGCTTCTAAACGAAACAAACTTTTTAACACACGTTGATGCACATCAAGGTACTAAAACAAAAGACTGAAGGTTGGGTAACACTCGCCTTTCCACCCCCTCCCGCCACTATAGCGCCGATAGACATCATTTGTTATATATGTAAAAACAAACTCACATCTTCCCCCACCTATATATATATATATATATATATATATATATATATATATATATATATATATATATATATATATATATATATATATATATATATATATATACTCACCGGCTACCAAATCATTCCTAAAGGTATATATATATATATATATATATATATATATATATATATATATATATATATATATATATATTTATATATTTATATATTTATATATATATATATATATATATTTATATATTTATATATATATATATATATATATATATATATATATATATATATATATATATATATATATATATATATATTCCACCTACTCATGGAAAACATACAACCTTTATGACCTACCCATAGAAATGAAGACTGAGATTGGGGTCAGAGTTTTAAAAGGAAGAAAATGGTCATCTGGGAAATGTCAGCTCTACGTTGTCATAGTAACCAAAAACAACAGGTCACTAACGCTCTCGGCCCTGTGCGCCCCATATTGAGCTATTTTCGTAAGATGTTACAATTCAGTGGGAGTTGTTGCCCCTGCGGTCTGTTGTTTATGTTTTGGTTCGGGAGCTTGGTCTTACGTTTGATGAGAACGGGGGGGGGGATGTGTGTGCGGGAGGGGGGATGGGGGGAAGTTACCTGAACATCGAACGTTCGAGAAGGTGAGAAGGTATGAGGAGAACTCGTAAGGTGAGAATAATGGGGAGAGAATCAAACACTCAGGGGCGGCGCTAGTTCGTGTGGTTGTGTGGTTGTGTGGTTGTGTGGCTATGGGGGGTGATGTTGACAAGCCCTGCTAGCTACAAGCGTTCACACGTGTGCCAGAAATATGTCTGATTCGTGTGTGGTCAACAGTGGCCGCGGCCCGTGGGTCAACACGGCACAGAGGGGGAAGGACAGATGGATCAATGGGGGGGGGGGGGGGGGGACAAACCAGGGCGTGGGGAGCGATTTGTGAAGGGAGCTACATCTTCAGGGACATTGCTACAAAATATTTCTGGAATTTAAACACGCTGGGAGATACAAGAAGATTCATACGTGAACTGGTGATTGCAGGTTGCTAATGAAATGTTAGTAGATTGCTAATTAAATCATAGCCAGTTGCTAATTAAATCATAGCAGGTTGCTAATTAAATCATAGCAAGTTGCTAATTAAATCATAGCAGGTTGCTAATTAAATCATAGTAGGTTGCTAATTAAATCATAGCAGGTTGCTAATTAAATCATAGCAGGTTGCTAATAAATTCATAGGAGGTTGCTAATTAAATCATAGCAGATTGCTAATTAAATCATAGCAAGTTGCTAATTAAATCATAGCAGGTTGCTAATTAAATCATAGTAGGTTGCTAATTAAATCATAGCAGGTTGCTAATTAAATCATAGCAGGTTGCTAATAAATTCATAGGAGGTTGCTAATTAAATCATAGCAGATTGCTAATTAAATCATAGCAGGTTGCAAGCTAAGCTGTTTAAATCACCATGAAAACATGAATTGTATTAACACCCAGTAAACGGTGACCGGCGCAATAAGCTTAAGGTTTGGGGTTTGTTTTGGGACTTTAAAAAATGGGATGACAACGCTAATGTCAACATTTGGCAACTTGGTCAAATTGTCAACACGGGTAAGCTGAATGTTATCAGGGCCACGACTTCAGGGTCGCAGATAAGAGGGAACCTTTTTCATCAGTCGGTTCGTAGATTGCAGAAGTGAGGTCACCGCTCTCCCATCCATGGCTCCCCCCCCCCCCCACACACACACACAAGTCCCCAGAACCCTATTACCCAAAGTTGATGTTCCTAAGTCAAGGGCAGTTAATAACCTCCCACAGGCAATCAATGAACCGTAATTATCCCCCCTGCAGCCAATCAAAGATAACCAGGCTAGCAAGTCTCACGGCACCCATTGCCAGGATTTATAACAGCATCGGTGCTGATGTGGAGGCTGGACAGTGGCCGAGGTAGATGGACCTGGCTAATTGGCTGGCCATGTCCAGATCACACTCGACCAGGCTTTAGCTCAGGGGTCACGTGATGTGTAAGATGGATCCCATGTTTGTGTAGATGTAGTAGAGCACAGCGGACGACTTGTGATTATAAGAAAATATTGCAGTGGCGCATTAACAGAAGATGATTTTACCACTATGTCTAGATGTCTCACCACCCTTTCTAAATGTATCACCACTCTGTCTGCAGGTCTCACTACCCTGTCTATCTTCCTCTGCATACACGTCTCACTATTCTGTCTATCTTCCTCTGCATACACGTCTCACTACCCTGTCTATCTTCCTCTGCATACACGTCTCACTACCCTGTCTATCTTCCTCTGCATACACGTCTCACTACCCTGTCTATCTTCCTCTGCATACACGTCTCACTATTCTGTCTATCTTCCTCTGCATACACGTCTCACTACCCTGTCTATCTTCCTCTGCATACACGTCTCACTATTCTGTCTATCTTCCTCTGCATACACGTCTCACTATTCTGTCTATCTTCCTCTGCATACACGTCTCACTACCCTGTCTATCTTCCTCTGCATACACGTCTCACTACCCTGTCTATCTTCCTCTGCATACACGTCTCACTACCCTGTCTATCTTCCTCTGCATACACGTCTCACTATTCTGTCTATCTTCCTCTGCATACACGTCTCACTATTCTGTCTATCTTCCTCTGCATACACGTCTCACTACCCTGTCTATCTTCCTCTGCATACACGTCTCACTATTCTGTCTATCTTCCTCTGCATACACGTCTCACTACCCTGTCTATCTTCCTCTGCATACACGTCTCACTATTCTGTCTATCTTCCTCTGCATACACGTCTCACTACCCTGTCTATCTTCCTCTGCATACACGTCTCACTACCCTGTCTATCTTCCTCTGCATACACGTCTCACTACCCTGTCTATCTTCCTCTGCATACACGTCTCACTATTCTGTCTATGTCTCACCACCCTGCCTACATGTCTCACCAACTGCTAAAAATCACACGTTGACAAACCTGTTGCATGTTGGTCACATGACCTGCCACCAACACTCAATAGACCCGGCTATTTGTGTTGGTATGGCAGCAACTCTGACAGTCACGCAAATCTCGTGAGTGTAGACCCAAAGTCTCGCAGGTCGAGAAGTTTCTATTGAGATAACCCGAGTGTTATCACGGGACAGCAGCTAGTTGGTCGCGATAAGGTCGTGCTGGACCCAGTCCACTTAGGTTGATACCATCGTCTTGTAGACTCGTCCAGTCGTAGGGTCAAGTGGAACGGTCAGGGGGCGCCAGGTTACAGAACTATGACACAGTACAGTGCAAGGGGAAATGACGATAATCTATGTAGCGAATGCCACAAGGTAAAAGATAATCTCTGTAGCTTTTCTCTTTGATATTACAGTCTTCTAGTTGTCAATGTCCTTTATGTCGGTCAACTATATGCTGGTTTCTAAATGTATATATTATATATATATATATATATATATATATATATATATATATATATATATATATATATATATATATATATATATATATATATATATATATATAATAAGTCTGATATTGATTTCACTACAGGAAATTTCAATGTGCAACGTTTTAAACTTTCGCCCAACACACTTTAAAAAAAAAAAATAAGACGCTTTAAAATTGCACATTATTGCCCATTAAAAATATATCTAGAATTTTTTTTTTTCTGACCGGCTTTCACGAAGACGAGCTCAATTGTGCTCAGACTTGTGGAAAGATCGAATTGATTGTGTGCACGCTGGCATAACATATATCCCTGCTAGATGCTGGTATTTTTAATTTGTTTCGAGAGTCTCAGGACAGTCACGTGATGTGTTTACTATGTGTGATCGCTTTGTTATTTTACTCTATGTCGTTGTGTTAGTATAACATTTACACGTAAAGTTACTGCATCAAGTAAAATTACCGCACCAATTGAAGTTACTGAACGGCTGAGTTGACTTTGCTTGAATAAAAATAAACTTTAAAAGGAATAAACTAACATTGTCATAAAACGGTCATGAATAGCACAGCAACATCGTCCGTAGGCTACATCAACACATCAAATCACTGTCAGCACATCAACACATCAAATCACTGTCAGCACATCAACGATCAACACATCAACAAGCCAACAACCAATACCAAAAACAATCAATCCATCCCCACAAATCCTAACTCTAATCTTGTCTTTATAGTTTATAACCACCGTGTGAGCTTCCCCTCCCCTACCTCTCCCCTTTTTAGCCCCTTCAAGCCTTGTGAATCTCATGCACAAATGTATGCAAATCTGTCGGAAATTCCCGATGGTTAGCCGGCTATTCAGAGCGCCCAGTTGTACGTCTGATGAAAATATCTGGAGGGTCTAGGGCGCTAAAACACCTCGGGGAGGGGACACGATCGATAACTCTAGCCAACTTCAGATATATTGTCTGGAGTTGTCTTTACAAACATAACCCGCGGTAGGCAATTTTTGTGTGTCTGGGCCACCAAGTCTGGTATATTTGGGGGAGGTGGGGTGGGGGGAGGGGGGTGGTAGGCTGATGCATGTAGCGAGATGGAGAGGGCAGGGGGAGGGGTGAATCGAGCACTTGAGATGTTAAGAATGAGTGGTTTCCCCTGTGAAAATTGGCACTTGGGAAATGGAAGAGGTAGAAGGAAAATGTAGAGAGTGAGGTGATCTATCTCACAGCTTGGGGGGGGGGGGGGGGGGGGGGGGTTCGGCTTGGGGAGGGGGATGGAAGAGGTAGAAGGAAAATGTAGAGAGTGAGGTGATCTATCTCACAGCTTGAGGGGGTTCGGCTTGGGGAGGGGGATGGAAGGAGAGATGCAGAGAGAGAGAGAGAGAGACAGAGGGAGAGAGAGATAGAGAGAGAGCTTATGGTTGATTTGAATTCGAGTTACCTGACGTACAACAGAGACAGCCCAGTGAGGCTGGTCGACCCCTTTGGATCACATGACCTCAACCCCCTAAGACTATGACTCCCAAAGAACACAAAGACCAAGGTCTCAGATCCGCCCCCCCCCCCCCCATGATTGTTTACAAAAAGCTAATTACTCAATACGCCACTAGAACGATAATGCCGAGACACTGACTACAAAGTCTTGAACAGATTTGTGAGGTTTGAAACTTTAGATTCTGATCATTGGAGAATTAATGTTCCATTTTTTTTTAAAAAAGTTTCGATGTTTCTAATTATTGTTTTAATTAAATGTTAATCTCATGAATGTCTTACACCTGATTTCAGACCACACAACGTGTCAAACTGTGTGGCCACTAGCAACATGGGACACACGATCAAGGGGCGCTCTACACACAATGGGAGGTTACCTAGTACCAGGAGACAAAGAAAAAAACGTTAGAATACTCTCCCTTTAGTTATGTGAGATGAAATACCCCTCAGTGTCGATTGTTTACGTGTGTAAGTGATATGCCCATGTTATAGATCGAGATTCAAATCCTGACCAGTGTATATGTGGGTGCTGTACTACCAGCAAATGATGACAAGTTTTTATACGACTCCACTGTTCCTCACAACCCCGCCAATGAGACCCAACTTTTTGTATGTCCTAAGTCTGTTTGTGTGTACATAGGTCTGTGTGTGTGTCCGTAGGTCTGTTTGTGTGTCCGTATGTCTGTGTGTCTGTATGTTTGTGTGTCCGTACGTCTGTTCGTGTGTCCGTAGGTCTGTGTGTGTGTCCGTGGGTCTGTGTGTGTGTCCGTATGTCTGTTTGTGTGTCCGTATGTCTGTTTGTGTGTCTGTACGTTTGTGTGTCTGTACGTTTGTGTGTCCGTACGTCTGTTTGTGTGTCCGTACGTCTGTTCGTGTCCGCCCTCATACAATTACTCACACCAACACAAACGACTCTCACCCCCAGCAACAAGTGCACGAGCAGCCCAAGGTCAGGTCCGGGTCACGCCGAAGGTCACGCTAACCTTGGTGTTACTTACACCACACGCACGGTGCAGGGCGGGGCAAGATCCGGTAAGTAGCTCGCGGCCACGGCTAGGTCAGGTCGACCTTTGAGCGGCTAAACAAACTCGACTGATCCTACAGGAGCAGCTGACATGTGACATTAGCTGCCATGTCATTTGATGACAAGTGTCATTCCACCAAACATACTTTCGGCTTTTTTTTTAATTTCGAAATTTTTTTTTTTTCAATAGCATTTTGTTCTTTAATAAAACTAGGATTCCCAGAAAATAAAAGTAGTTTACTTAATACCAGGGCTCATTTGAAAATAACTTCGCTAACCATAACATATAACTACCAAATTATCCTAACACCAACATATAACTACCAAATTATCCTAACACCAACATATAACTGCCATATTATCATAACACCAACAGATAACTGCCAAATTATCCTAACACCAACAGATAACTGCCAAATTATCCTAACACCAACAGATAACTACCATATTATCCTAACACCAGCACATATCCTAACCACCAGTAAACCACAGACTTACGCAGACGTCACCACCGAATGTACGAGTGCCAACACAATAGTCCCGCTACAGTTGCTTCAACACATGTCCACAGACCGATGTCACAGAAGAACCTCTAGAACATTCGGAGACCTCTCAGGCAACGGGTTGTTTCACAGACAAACGTCCATGTGATGGTGCGGCCCTCTAGACCCCCTCCCTCCCGCCTCCCTAACGTCCCATCCTCCTCCTCCACCCATCCTCACCCCCTCCCCCTCCCCTCTTCACATGGCCCTCGGATCGATTTGTGTGCGACCACCAGACTCTGTCGGCAGACACGTTTTTGATACATCTCTCAGCCTGCAGACTTTCAACACACAGACACGTTTTTGATACATCTCTCAGCCTGCAGACTTTCAACACACAGACACGTTTTTGATACATCTCTCAGCCTGCAGACTTTCAACAGGCGCTATACTCAGTGCTCAACATTAGGCATGCACACACACATCCACCCATATATATATATATATATATATATATATATATATATATATATATATATATATATAGTTGTACATATTAACACAAAATTGTACGTGCTGTTTTACCTCACCAGTTGGTCAAGTTTTAGGTCACCAGTTGGTCAAGTTTTAGGTTACCTCACCAGTTGGTCAAGAGTTTTAGTTACCTCACCAGTTGGTCAAGTTTTAGGTTACCTCACCAGTTGGTCAAGTTTTAGGTCACCAGTTGGTCAAGTTTTAGGTTACCTCACCAGTCAAGTTTTAGGTTACCTCACCAGTTGGTCAAGTTTTAGGTTACCTCACCAGTTGGTCAAGTTTTAGGTTACCTCACCAGTTGGTCAAGTTTTAGGTTACCTCACCAGTTGGTCAAGTTTTAGGTCACCTCACCAGTTGGTCAAGTTTTAGGTTACCTCACCAGTTGGTCAAGTTTTAGGTCACCAGTTGGTCAAGTTTTAGGTTACCTCACCAGTTGGTCAAGTTTTAGGTCACCAGTTGGTCAAGTTTTAGGTCACCTCACCAGTTAGGTAAAGTTTTAGGTTACCTCACCAGTTGGTCAAGTTTTAGGTTACCTCACCAGTCAAGTTTTAGGTTACCTCACCAGTTGGTCAAGTTTTAGGTTACCTCACCAGTTGGTCAAGTTTTAGGTTACCTCACCAGTTGGTCAAGTTTTAGGTTACCTCACCAGTTGGTCAAGTTTTAGGTTACCTCACCAGTCAAGTTTTAGGTTACCTCACCAGTTGGTCAAGTTTTAGGTTACCTCACCAGTTGGTCAAGTTTTAGGTTACCTCACCAGTTGGTCAAGTTTTAGGTTACCTCACCAGTCAAGTTTTAGGTTACCTCACCAGTGTGGTCAAGTTTTAGGTTACCTCACCAGTTGGTCAAGAGTTTTAGTTACCTCACCAGTTGGTCAAGAGTTTTAGGTTACCTTACCTGTTGGTCAAGTTTTATGTTACCTCACCAGTTAGGTAAAGTTTTAGGTTACCTCACTTAACACTTTAATCGCTGAGGTGTCCTCTTGCAACGACCTTGACTTACAAGTCACCACCACAACATCTTGACTTGGCTACACCGTTTGAGTGAGCAGCACATCAGCCATTACAAAGATTATTTTAATGTTATGTTTGCTAGTAAAAAAAAAATCTGGCCATCGGGTCAGACAAAGGTCGGGCCGGCCTCGTTTTGATAATCATCTGTTGGTGGTGCCACGCCTCCCTCTCGTCCTCAATCACACACACATACACACACACACACACACACATACACACACACACACACTGCATAAGAACACATCTCACAAGCAAATACACACATACCCACACAATCCTGTCACACATAGACACGTGTTTACAAATTATATCATACACCACACACTCACTCACACACACACACACACACACACCAGTCTAGGGGTGGGGCTGGCGACACAAGCTTGGAGAAAACCTCAGGCAAGTCGCTAACATAAAATAGAACTGATGTCATCTCAACCAATCACCGAGTTACCCTCCCCTTGACGCGCGTCATGCGTCTATTTTTAGACTCCGCAATTCCTGTCGAATCGAAGGAAATGGATTCTTGTATTTAAAAATGTCGAAATATTAGCGACATGAACAAGCTGTTTGGTAACGATTATAGACTAGACAAAAACTGTTGGTGCTTTAGTTTGCTTTGTTATATGTACGAGAGACAGAACACACGCCATTCTCAAATGGTGGTCATCAGTGGTCTCAAATGGTGGTCAATAGATGGTCTCAACGCGTGGTCACTCCCCCCCCCCCCCTTTCTTGTAATATAAGACTGAAAGCATGGTACACCCCCACCCCCCACCTTCAGATAAGACAAAATGTATCCTGGTCCTCTAAAAAGATTTCTAAGTGTGTGTGTGTGTATTTGAGTCAGTGTATGTGCGGCGCGTGCGTGTGTGTAAATGTGTGTGTGCGTCTGTGTGTGGAGTGGGAGAGCGAAATGGCGAACATGTCAGGCTGGACATGAACTATCGGCCCGACCCCCCCGGGGAGCTGTAGATGATAAGCCGGCTAATAGTGGGCAGGGACGTACATCAACCCCAGCGGGCTGTGGGGCTATTGGCCGCATCTGCATGTGGTGGGGGGGGGGGGGGGTGGGGGGTGGGGTCTGGTCGTATAAACTGATTAATCATTTATTAAGATAAAATGATGGCTGTGGTTTATGACTGCATGTTGACCTGAAGATGACTGCCGTGTAGTCATCAGTCATCTGCGTCAGTCATGTTGCAGTGATGTTGACTGCAATTTGACTGAGGCCAATGACTGCAGGTTACTGGTTAAAACTGCTATTACAAACTTAACGCAACAAACTAACATTATCTTGCTGCATGTATACAATATTCTTTATCTCATCTTGTGTGAATATACTGTTGTTGGTGGTGGTGTGGGTCTATACACACAACCTCACATTGATTTAAATGTACTTTAAAATATTTGGCATTTCCTTACCTACATAATAGTACCTTTAATAATTATCTTTTGGTTTTTCTTTATATCCCAGTCCTTATTTGCCGGGATAACACCGGGATAATGCTGGGATGATGCCGGGATAACGCCGGGATAACGCCGGGATATGCACGGCCAGCAACAATTGGGAGATCTAATTAACGAGCTTTTGTCCTTAGGCCACGTCGTCAGCTGACATGACGGACATCACGTGGCTTCAACTGGACAATCGATTGGACGGGTCTCATTCGTTTATACAGCAACAATGTAGGCAGGGTGTACAGGCAGGGTGTACAGGTAGGGTGTACAGGACATCACGTGGCTTCAACTGGACAATCGATTGGACGGGTCTCATTCGTTTATACAGCAACAATGTAGGCAGGGTGTACAGGCAGGGTGTACAGGCAGGGTGTACAGGCAGGGTGTACAGGCAGGGTGTACAGGCGGGGTGTACAGGCAGGGTGTACAGGCGGGGTGTACAGGACATCACGTGGCTTCAACTGGACAATCGATTGGACGGGTCTCATTCGTTTATACAGCAACAATGTAGGCAGGGTGTACAGGCAGGGTGTACAGGCAGGGTGTACAGGCAGGGTGTACAGGCGGGGTGTACAGGCAGGGTGTACAGGCGGGGTGTACAGGCGGGGTGTACAGGACATCACGTGGCTTCAACTGGACAATCGATTGGACGGGTCTCATTCGTTTATACAGCAACACTATAGGCAGGGTGTACAGGCAGGGTGTACAGGCAGGGTGTACAGGCAGGGTGTCACAGCAACACTACAGGCAGGGTGTACAGGCAGGGTGTACAGGCAGGGTGTACAGGCAGGGTGTACAGGCAGGGTGTACAGGCAGGGTGTACAGGCAGGGTGTACAGGCAGGGTGTACAGGCAGGGTGTAGCAGGATGTACAGGCAGGGTGTACAGGCAGGGTGTAGCAGGATGTACAGGCAGGGTGTACAGGCAGGGTGTACAGCCAGGGTGTACAGGCAGGGTGTACAGGCAGGGTGTAGCAGGGTGTACAGGCAGGGTGTACAGGCAGGGTGTACAGGCAGGGTGTAGCAGGATGTACAGGCAGGGTGTACAGGCAGGGTGTAGCAGGATGTACAGGCAGGGTGTACAGGCAGGGTGTACAGGCAGGGTGTACAGCCAGGGTGTACAGGCAGGGTGTACAGGCAGGGTGTAGCAGGGTGTACAGGCAGGGTGTACAGGCAGGGTGTACAGGCAGGGTGTAGCAGGATGTACAGGCAGGGTGTACAGGCAGGGTGTACAGGCAGGGTGTACAGGCAGGGTGTACAGGCAGGGTGTACAGCCAGGGTGTACAGGCAGGGTGTACAGCCAGGGTGTACAGGAAGGGTGTACAGCCAGGGTGTCACATCTAAATTGTAGACATGCTCGTCATAAAAAGTGAGAGTTAAGGTTGCTGGTATCCTGGTTGTCAGGGTAAACCTCAACATTCTCTTGTTGGATGCTCTGTATGTTGATTGGTTGGTTTGAAGGCGACCTTGAAGATGTTGTATGTTGATTGGTTGGTTTGAAGCCCACCTTAAAGATACTGTATGTTGATTGGTTGGTTTGAAGGCGACCTTGAAGATGTTGTATGTTGATTGGTTGGTTTGAAGGCGACCTTGAAGATACTGTATGTTGATTGGTTGGTTTGAAGCCGACCATTGCAGACACTACCTTTTAACAACATTTGGACCAAGTGTCCATGCCACATCACTCCGTCTGGTAATCACATTTAGAGTTGCTTGCCCTCCCCCACTCCCCCACCCCCTAAAGCCCTCATCAATCACACACCCCCAACATTATCCCACCATCCCTACGTCACTTCCGATCGTTGACCAGTTGAATCTGTTACCCCCCCCCCCCCCACACCCGCAGTAATCGCTTGTCCTTTCTATTTGCCGGCTCTGATTGACCATTGATTTGACCACCGGAAGTTGGGGTCAGCCCATCTCCCGGACACAATCCGGACAGTCAATGTCCGTGTCCGCTAGCATGGCTTTAATGACCGGCCGGACTTTTTGACACTTGTGTCGGCGTTGGTGATACAGTGTCCGGTTAGTCATCTTATGCCCACTACACAATGCCCACCATTCTAATGCCCACGATGAAGTTCCCACCACCAATTGCCCACCAATATATGCCCACAAAAAAAACTAATGTTATCAGCGACGGTCACATTCGCTGATATAAATATCTGCTTTATTTACGTCTGCTGTGACGTCACATTCGACCAACCAATGGGATCCACTCATTTCGAACATCATCAACCCTTGTGAATACAGCCTACCGGTGTGTAATTTAACAACCGTTCCGCATCGGATTCTATTAAAACTAAACTGAGCTTGCAATTGACCATCTGAACTGGCCATTACCCTAAACCTAAATGTAACCACTGCATAAACGTTGACCAGCTGATGCTAGACCGTGACATGGGACAGTTTTACTCGACTGTCTCCCTGAACTCTGACCCCTTGTGACCCGACCTCTAAGATCTGGACATCTCTAGAGCTGCATCTGCAAATATCCCACACGTCTGACGTCACAGAAGCCAAAAAAGATTTAATTGCAGCCTAAATTTTAAAGTTTGGCTTGCGTGAAAAAAAAATTTAAAAATCAATCTCCACCACTGCTGAGAATGTGGGACCAAAAAAAACGAAACTCAATTTTGTCCAAATGTCACATGCAAGGCGACATTTTGTCCACATGTCACATGCAACGCGATGAACGTGATCAAAACGCCGTGTGGTCAATTGAACGCATTGATAATTTTTTAGTCATTTTTTTTTTATTTTCAGGAAAATGGGGCTGTTCTGGTCAAAAAAATGTTTTTAGCTTCTAGGTGCCCGCGTGCTTGTGTGTGACCTTGAACTTTTTTTTTCTTCCGGGGTCAGGGGTCATCGCATCTGAAATCGATGTTGACAAGCACGTCGTTTGTAATTTTTATAATGGGAAGGCGGATAACTCTGATTAATTTCAGGAGAAACTGCTAGCAGACGATGTCGGGCAACTTTTTGAAAGAAACGTTAGAACGGCGAGGATGTGGGTTTAGTGTAATTGGATTAACCAGTGCGACATTTGGACAAGATTTGAAAGATAAAAAGTAGAAAATAATCCCCCCCCCCCCACCTTACACACAAACTTGTGTGAGTTGATTGCGTTTTTGAGTGTTCAGAAAACGTGTGGGGAGGGGGGAGGAGCTGTGTGAGAATGGAACAAACAAGTTCTAATGCCAACAAAATCTGGCCAATGTTCTGGCGGAAATGACGTCAGATTATTTTAAACGCAAAGTCCTCCTTTCAAAGTCCTCCTTTCAAAGTCATCCATTCGTAAATTGAGTTTGGCTTTTTGTGGAAACGGGACCATGGTCTTGTGTGCACTGGTTGAGTGTGTGTGGGGGGGGGGGTGCGGAGGGATGGGGTGTGAAAGTTTTACAATGAGAATTGAAAGGGACGTTAAACACGTGACAACCAGACACACTTGTTGTGGGTTCGAATACTGATCAAGCCAGGAATTGGATTTAAATTGACTGTCAGTTTCAGGAGGAGGGGGGAGGGGGAAGGGAGGATGGGGGAGGTTCTGTACAAGACAATGAACCGGTGATCTAATCATGCTTGTCTTGGCGTCCAGTAACATTTAAACGACCCACATCCAGTAAGATTAGGACGACCCCAGTATAAACGACCCCCATCCAGTAAGATTGGGACGACCCCAGTATACCACCAGAAACTACGGATCGAAGGAACCCTCCAACCAAAAAGAGAAAATTTCCAACAGGATGTGATGTCATCTATCGCCCTGACATTAGACCTTATCAAGGTCACACGAAAAGCTGGCTAATCCATCCGAGAATCTCCAGGGTTTTGTTGGGTCATCAAGTGCAAGAAAACGACAACCCAAATCATTGGCTGTAGAAGTCCAACGTGGCAACATGTCCTGGCCACCGACTAGGAAGTTGCAGGTCGCGACTTTTAAAGCTCACAACAAATCTTGCAACTCACATGAATGACGTATTGAACTAGAATGGTAACATAAAACATGTTTTGAAACAGTTCTTACATAACGTAGCGTGTTGACTTAAGCGAGCAACTGTTTAGTGACAAGTCTAGAGAAATAGTGTACACAAGGTACAGGCACATTTGAAAGTAGATTCCAGGCTTGACGGAATTCTGGGAGCGTTATTATTCCGACCTTGACCCTGGTGTTCCCAGCCCTAGAGGTCACACGACCCTCACCCTTGACGTCTGCAGCTCAACACTCGAGGAAAACCTCAATCAAAGACTCGACATAAAAACTAGGGGTTCTCATCTTATGTAGGGATTTAGTGGGGTGGCGGGGGGGGGGGGGGGGGGGGATTTCAATGCTGGAGCCATTTTTTCAAAGGTCAAACAAAAACTATATTGAAATCTTCCAACATTCATCTCGCTGCAATATACATAAATCCCTACAATATATATATATATATATATATATATATATATATATATATATATATATATATATATATATATATGTGTGTGTGTGTGTGTGTGTGTGTGTGTGTGTGTGTGTGTGTGTGTTTATCGGAGAGTCAGTTTTCTCACCCAGAGTCTTAGCGTCTCCGGAGCAACGCACGGAAAATAATTTTCCAGCATATTCTAGGCCTGCATCACCACCCACCTTGTGTCCCAACACCCACAGCCAGCCAGTAGTAACCTGCAGCAAGACACGCACGTAGTGGCCCCACACAGGCAAGTGGTCAGTGTGCTTTAGGCTATCTACACAAAGTTTCCCCCTACTCTAGTGTCACCCACCATAGGGTTGCGAGGTTGTCACAGTGTGGTTGTCACATTAGGGTTGTCAAGGCGGATGAAATTGGCTGAAACGTACCATCATAAAACAATCGTGCTCCAATAAAAGGCTTCAATGACGTCAAGTAAATCAAATAGAAATCCCCGGGTCTCTCTGGGAGGGAGGGGGGGGGGGGCGTGGTGTTAAATTAATATCGAGCCTGGAAATGGCCGACCGTCCAATAAGATTTTAATCAAGGGAGATAAACTAATATTGAGAAACAGTGACCCCGACTTCTCATCAGGGCTTGTGTCTGGGTACCGGCCCCCACCCTCGCCTCCCCACCCCCTTCTCTCCTCTAAACACAAGAGCATCTCCACATTCAATGGCCCAGGGGTCAGACTCGCATTGATCCATCTCCCCCTCTCATCATCGCCTTCTCCTCTATATATCTCCAGCTAATGTCTCCTATTCCATCCCCTCTTTTGTGCATAATCTAGAATTAATCCCCCCCCCCTCACACATGTCAATACCTAATCTAACAAATGTCTCTTATGTAAAAAAAAAATTAAAAATAAATAAACAACAACTGCTAAAACAATAGAGTGAAAGGTGGGGGTGGGGTGTAGAAGATATAATATAGTGCCAATGAAAAATGATGATTATAAACATCACAAAACAACGAACTATTCCTTTGTTTTGCTTTATTAAAGATGGTTGTAGTTTATGTTATATCATCTATGAACCTCTCATAAATCTCTGTAACAATGTATATGTTACGAACCTCTTATAAACCTGTCAATCAAAGTATATGTTATGAACCTCTTATAAACCTGTGTAACAATTCATATCGGTATCACCTCATGCCACAAGTCCACCATTCCCTGTAGATCAACATACAAAATACGTACAAAAACCACCTCCGTGAATGGTCCATCCCTATCCTCCCCCCATCCTCACCTCATCAGGACCCCCCCCCCCCCCTCCCCAATCTGTATTACCTCACAAGCTCAGGGTGTAAGAGAATAATGTTTAAATGTCGCTGGATTAAATCCCTAGATCGATATGTCAGATCGATTTCGCCTCCCACCCCACCCGCTCCCCCATCCCACGTCCAGCGTTTACTTCTTAAATTTTACCATTGGGGAATTCACCGACGGTCAAGTTTACGAGCGGGAAAATATATCAAACAAGACTTCACCCCCGGAAAATATATCAAACCAGACTTCACCCCCGGAAAATATATCAAACCAGACTTCAACCCCCGGAAAATACGCCAGTCTGGCACCCTCCCACCCGCGAAAATTTAATCCAAGAACAATGGATAGCAATACCGTGAGCCATGGGCCAACCCAGATCTCGACAAATCACGTCCATGTACCCAGATCTCGACAAATCACGTCCATGTACCCAGATCTCGTCAAATCACGTCCATGTACCCAGATTTCGTCAAATCACGTCCATGTACCCAGATCTCGACAAATCACGTCTATGTACCCAGATCTCGTCAAATCACGCCCATGTACCCAGATCTCGACAAATCACGTCCATGTACCAACCCAGATCTCGACAAATCACGTCCATGTACCCAGATCTCGTCAAATCACGTCCATGTACCCAGATCTCGTCAAATCACGTCCATGTACCCAGATCTCGACAAATCACGTCCATGTACCCAGATCTCGACAAATAACGTCCATGTACCAACCCAGATCACGACAGATCACGTCCATGTACCCAGATCTCGACAAATCACGTCCATGTACCAACCCAGATCTCGACAAATCACGTCCATGTACCAACCCAGATCTCGACAAATCACGTCCATGTACCAACCCAGATCTCGACAAATCACGTCCATGTACCCAGATCTCGACAAATCACGTCCATGTACCCAGATCTCGTCAAATCACGTCCATGTACCCAGATCTCGACAAATCACGTCCATGTACCCAGATCTCGTCAAATCACGTCCATGTACCCAGATCTCGACAAATCACGTCCATGTACCCAGATCTCGTCAAATCACGTCCATGTACCCAGATCTCGTCAAATCACGTCCATGTACCCAGATCTCGACAAATCACGTCCATGTACCCAGATCTCGACAAATCACGTCCATGTACCAACCCAGATCACGACAGATCACGTCCATGTACCCAGATCTCGACAAAGCACGTCCATGTACCAACCCAGATCTCGACAAATCACGTCCATGTACCCAGATCTCGACAAATCACGTCCATGTACCCAGATCTCGACAAATCACGTCCATGTACCAACCCAGATCTCGACAAATCACGTCCATGTACCCAGATCTCGACAAATCACGTCCATGTACCCAGATCTCGACAAATCACGTCCATGTAATAAACGTACCGGAAAAAGCCGGCTGCCGGCTGGAGTTTTTAAAAAAGTGACAATTCGGTCCCAAGGAAAATGTGGGTGTCGGGTTGGTTCGACCTGTGACGTCACACTCTGATTTGGTCAGTTTTACCTCCCCCCCCCCCCCCAATTCTGTCTCAACAGGTCCGATAACTTTGTAACCAAGAGAACTTCCGGTTGGACGGTTGGGGGGGGGGGGGGGGGGGGTCAAGCAATATCGTCCACCCAGGGGACATTAGGCCAAGAACAGTTCCGTCAGAATAAATCTGGCTAGTGTTGTGACAGGTTGTTGGTGCCAGACTGGCTCATGTCTGGTTGGCGTTTGGTGGTTGTGAGTTATTGGTGTTGGTGGTTGTGAGTAATTGGTGTAGGCGTTTGGTGGTTGTGAGTTATTGGTGTTGGTGTTTGGTGTTTGTGAGTAATTGGTGTTGGTGTTTGGTGTTTTTGAGTAATTGGTGTTGGTGTTTGGTGTTTGTGAGTAATTGGTGTTGGTGTTTGGTGTTTGTGAGTAATTGGTGTAGGCGTTTGGTGTTTGTGAGTAATTGGTGTAGGCGTTTGGTGTTTGTGAGTAATTGGTGTAGGCGTTTGGTGTTTGTGAGTAATTGGTGTTGGTGTTTGGTGTTTGTGAGTAATTGGTATTAGTGTTTGGTGTTTGTGACTAATTGGTATTAGTGTTTGGTGTTTGTGAGTGCTTTTTGTGCGTGTGTGATGTGTTTGTGTGTGTTTGATGTGTTTGAGTTTGAACTTGTTTGATGTTTTTACATGCGATGTTTGTGCAGTGTTTTTGTGTTCATTATAACTTGCGTTTGTTTATTTATGAAGTGAATGACGGGATGGCAGAGAAAAACTTACTGGTGCTAAATTCTCTTTGATCCTCAACAAAAAAATAATTAACATGTATTGATGCACCTAATTTAAAAATGATGGGGGTGTGGGGCGGAGGACGAGAGAGAGGGGGGGGGCATTTCGATTTCAAGCAATTGATCTTATTCCGTTTCTTTCATTAAAAGTTAAAAGTTTAGGTTTAATTAAAGTTAGATCACTTGTGGTGGTAGACTGGACAGGAAGTAGGCGGATCTGACTCCTCCCCTATCACGTGATGTAAGACACTACCCACGCGTACTTCCTGTCACGCGCAGTCAACATGTTGTCCAGACACGTGACATACCACGTGCAGACACCGTGTCACGATGACCTGGAATTTTCTGGAATTTTTTCTCGGTGAGTCCCGGAGTTCACCACCTGCTTGTCGTCATGGCAACATGACGCAGTCTCAGAACCATTAGGCAATTCATGACCGTCTGAAATTCTCATGGAGCAAAAACATTTTTATAGACCTCAAACCACGTCCCCGGCAAATGTTTCCGTCCAGGTACCCCGCCCCTTCTTCTTGCACAACACATTTAAAGAATATTTACCCAATTCAATAGCCCATACACAGACTCAAATACACAGATACATACACACAAACATACACTAACATTTGGTGGTGTCACACACTGCTACTAGATCTAAATTATGTTTAAGAGACCTGTCCTTTAGCGACATTACGACCCCTCATTATTACTTTGAGCGTTATCTCCATGGTAACGCTAACTTCCTCATTTCGTCCACGTGACTTCAAACCTCATCTTCTCCCAGTTGACCCCTAGCTCTCGCCATCTGACCTTTGACCTCTAACTCTGGTCACCCTGGACTTTAAGAACCTCCCTTTAGATTGTCTCCCTTCGATAAAACGCAGTTAATAATTCATGCATATTCGGGCTTATTCCCACTTTAGTGAGTTATTCTATTAGTTGTAACAAGTTTGACAACTAGATGGCTATTTTTAGTTGCTCGACCCGGAAGTCGATCTGTAAATAGGTTATTTAGTATGCTGAAAGTGTGAATGAAAACATAGCGAGCAATATTCTGTGATCAATGCAATAAAGGAACATTAGAAGACATACAGACATAAGGACATACAAATATACCATCATACAGACAAACAATACGAAATACAGATAAAATAAATATATATTCAGACGTACAGGTGTACAATAAAAAGAATACAGAAATTCCCACATTCAGACATTTAGATAATAAAGAAAGACATAAATAGAGACAAACACACAAAGACATAAAATATAGTCTGGAAGACATATGTACATACAGACATATATTCATATAGAAATACAGATATAACTACACACTTTAGGTCAGATAATACATATGACAAGCAGACAATACGATACATATACATATCTATACAAATAGACAGAAATACATATACAGATGTCCTTTCAGAAATACATATATACAGACAAACATACAGTTATACAGACGAACATATCGACATTCAAAAGATATACAAAGAGACCTACAGATATATAGATTTAAAGATAAACTGACGGAAATACACATAGACAGACAATGCGACCAATGAATATACAGGCGGACTTGATGACAGAGCTTAATTGAATCTAATCTGTCACACAATTAGATAAAAACATAAACAGGCCACGGATGAATGAGCAGATAGCTTGAATAGATTAATGAAATAGATGAACGTTGGATCAGTACACGACAAGACTCAGTGATAGGACGAGAGATCTGCTGTACCCAGTGATCTGCGGCTGGTTGTTCGGGCTGGCGAATCGTGCGGTAATTTCTGGAATTTTCTGCAGCTGTTTTCGTGTTAGGGTGAGCGATGATGTTTTTACCGTCTGCTCCAAAAACAACACGCCACGTCCTGCCTGCAACTAGCAGACTTCAAACGTTTTATATTAGCCCAACCAAAAAACTTGTATCGTCGGCTGCTCGACTTTGATGTGAAGAGTAACAAACTTTTTTTTAGCCTTTTGATTCCTAAACTTTCACCGTTCTAAATTTTAATATTTTAACCTTTTAAGATTAAAATGTTAACCTTCTCAATTCTAACAAGCACAGCTTTTTTATTTTATTTCTCTTGATTGCTAGCGTGATGGTTTATGATCTTTTATCCTATCCCATAATTTCTTATAATGAAGTGCACTGGATGCTATGAGATCAATATTCGCTTAGTTTGCGATTGAAGCTTATCTGTGGACTTATGTATGTGTGGTTGTTATATGGTGTGTGGTTTAAGTGGTTGTGTGTATGGTGTGAGTGGTTGTGTGTATGGTTTGTGTGGTTGTGTGTATGGTGTATGTGGTTGTGTGTATGGTGTATGTGGTTATGTGTATGGTGTGTGTGGTTTTGTGTATGGTGTGTGTGGTTGTGTGTATGTTGTGTGTGGGTGTGTGTATGTTGTGTGTGGTTGTGTGTATGTTGTGTGGCTAACTTATGTGACTATGATGTATGGTGTGTGTGTGTGTGGTTATGTGTATGTTGTGTTGTGTTGTTGTATGTATGGTGTGTTGTTGCTTGTGTGGATGTATGTGGGTGCGTTATGTGGCGTGTGGTAGTGTGTTTGTTCTAATGTTTAATAGAGTAATTGTGTGGTTGTCACCCTGACCAAGACACCAACCGGCCTCTTGTGCTGGACAGACAACTTCAACTTTTCCTACCCCCCTACCACACATCAATCATTCCCTTCCCCCATTCACCGCCCTATATCTTAGAGTGCCAACACACTGTTATCAGCGCTATAGAAATATCCCATCATTATCCCATAATCCTAAAATATCAAACAAAAACGAATAGAATTTCGGGAAACTAAATACAACGATTAAGTTATTGGGCCAGACGATGTCGTCTCCCTTGTTTCTTCTTATCTCCCCTGGAGGATTAAATTCTCTGTCCGCGCATATGTATATATATATATATATATATATATATATATATATATATATATATATATATATATATACTAGCCGTCCCGGCCAGGCCCTGTCCTGGCTTCTGTGAAAAACCTTTCTGTTAAAGACCATTACCTGTGTGTTGAGTAATCATCATAAACCCGGCGTTGCCCACCCAAACCACAACCAACCAAAACCAAAACAACAAAACGCAAACATAACGCTAACACAATTACAAATACAAACGAAAACAAAAACCTAACAACAAACCCAACCACAACCACAAACACCAATACAAACACAAAGAAAAAACAAACAAAAAAGCAAACGAAAACAAAAACCTAACAACAAACCCAACCACAACCACAAACACCAATACCAACAATAACAACAAAAAAAAAAAAACGAAAAAGCAAACGAAAACAAACCAAATCCAAACGCAAAACCAACCAAAAACACAAATACAAACCCAAAGAAAAAAACACAAACAAAAACGAAAAAACAAAAAACAAAAACGAACCAAATCAAACCGCAACCACTAACGCAAACCCAACCTAAACACAAAGAAAACACTAACGCGAACATAAACGCAAAGTGCTCAGTCTAGCCCGGGGCGGAATCGCCTGTTTTAGCTTAATAAACGACTATAGTACCCCAACTTATTCATAGTCTTTTGCACTCACTTAAACGAACGCGCCTGTTTCAATTTAATGAACAATTATAATACTACAAATTTCCCCATTAGTATACGATGTGAATAAAATGTAATAAAACAGAGGGGGGGGGGGGGGGGGGTGCACGACCGTGCACGCCGCGACGGGCATTAACTCAGCCCTGTCAAGCTGTACTTTTATTAGTAGCTTTGACAAATTGACTTGTGTAAAGTGACGCGAGAAAATGACTTATAAAGTGACTGGAGTTTTGGTATTTATCTATATATATAATTCTCTTCTGGGAGCCGTTAGAAAACAAGCTGCAAGCGCGCGCCTTGCAGTCCCCTCTCTTCCTCGCTATCGCTCGTTAGCTTATAAAACAACTCAGTAAAGACACAACTTGGATTGGTCTATTCCTGGTCATGGACCAATTTAAAAAATACAATGGTGCTATTTGATTGGCTGGAAAACAATGTGTTGCTGACATACATTCATCGAGAGAATTTGTTTCAAATAGAAATATCGTGATTTTTAAAAAATAGAAATCTGAAGTATATGGAGCATTTCTAGGTTTAAATATAATAACAAAGCTCTAGTTAGAAGAAAGAAAATAAGCATAGCCTGTAATGGTGAACATGTTCTAACTTCTTCGATTCACAACACTTATTATTTGACCACCCCACCTTTGCATACCCCCTCTCACCCTTGGATTTCCCCACCCTACCATTGCATGCCCCTACCCCACCCTTGGATTTCCCCACTCCACCCTTGTACACCCCCCCCCCCCCGCTAAAAGTCTAAGCTTGTCGTCTAGATCCCCAAAGGATGGCATTTGTACCGACTGGCCTAAGTCTTTAACAGCCACAAGTTGGGATTAGGATTAGCGTCAGGATTAGGCTACACGACTACATCAGCAGTCGGTCACAGAGCATTGGCTTTACGCGATGCTAGGTCAAGTACTCTGGTGGTTGAGTAGTTAACAGTTTAGCTATAGGCTGATGGAAGGGGTTTTTAATTATATCAGTACATTTCGTGCTTGTGTGCGTTGGATTGGGGGGAGGGGGTGAATTAGCATGGATGTAGAGATACGCTTTAGTATCAGGTCAATTAATTTGTGTAATCAACGAGTACAAAACTATCCGTCACACATCAAAACCGACAGCTACGTACACTGACCACACAATTCTCTAGCTAAAACTGTGTGTGGTCAGTCATTGCTCCGACCCTCGGTCTTTTTTTTTTTTTTTTTTTTTAATGTTTGAAAACATTTTATGTGACCAGCCCCTGTATTTTACACAGGGTACGTGCAAGTAAAATAGATAAATCTGAAACATTAAATACACATTCAAGTTGTAAGGAATGTTTTATCAGCTGCTTTTTTAGTCCAAGATACAAAAAAAAGAAGTAACGAACACTCGTGGTAAATATTTGAGAATTACCACTCATATCTATTAATAATTGAAGAAGTGAACTTCACCTTTCTGTTGCTGTATACTTTAAAATCAAACAATAATTAGACTTGAGAAGGGGCGAGG
Organism: Physella acuta; assembly: GCF_028476545.2. Lineage (NCBI taxonomy): Eukaryota > Metazoa > Mollusca > Gastropoda > Physidae > Physella > Physella acuta. Next base: position 91,178 of record NW_026733039.1, on the reverse strand, counting down.
AACAGAATTGTTCAGGCTAAACAAAATAATAATCAAGACAAAAGCTGAAGGTGCTAGCTACCAGAAAATCTGAGGAAATTGTTTTTGGAAAAAAAACTATCTGATAATGTTGATTTAGATTGATTACTTCCCTTAAAAAATACCACTCGATTACTTCCCTTCCTTGACATAAGATATTTCACCACAGAGAGCTAATGAAAACCACGTGACAGATAGGACTTTAAAAACCTAACCCGCAAATCTTTCATGACCCACGAACGAGAGCGGAAAAAAATTTGGATTAAGTGTTCGTATAAAGTCGGCTCACTGGCTTAAAATAATTGAAGTTAAATATGTTGCCTGAAATTGGTGTGTGGGGTGCAAGATAAATGCTCCATAGTCCTGTGGCTGTGTTGGTGTGTATTTATTTGTGTGTAGTTGTTTTAATGTGTGTCATTATTTGTGTGTAGCTGTGTCTTAATGTGTGATTATATAAAAGTGGCTATTTGTATGTTGGTGTTTAGCGTTGTGTTGACTATTTGTGAGTGTAGCTCTATATGAGCTTTAGGGTCTGTTTATACTTTAGTCTATATAAATTGTTTCTACTTTAGTCTATATAAATTGTTTCATCACAGTAACTAGTTACCCTTAAAAATGAAATATATATATATACATATATCGATGGTTGTTATTTAAACATTTCATTTAAATTTACGATTGTTGAAATAATTTAAATTTTTGTAAATGGGAATCTTTTATCAAACCAAGGGAAAGTACCAAAATTATCATTCGCGTCCAATATTTTCATGGTTATTTCCCTTCCATCGTTAGATCCTGATTTATTGTTTCTGCGTTGGTATAACCAGTTTATCGTAACAAATCGATACACAAAAATATGGTGTCTGTGTTAAAATTAATTGTTACAGCTGTTTGGCTGTGTGTGTAGTTTTATATCGCTCCCCACCTTCTCCCCGCACACACACACACATCCAACAGCTTACCTCCCTTGACAGGCACCGAGTTGGGGTCGGAGCGCGTGGACTGGCCGCCGTCCACCGTCAGGCCGATGCCGCTGTCCGGGTAGTTGGCGGCGATTTTCTTGTTCCGCTTCTTCAGCTCCTTCTCCAGGGCGATCTTGTTGAACATCCGGGGCTTGTGGGGGTCAGCTCGCTGGGCCTGACCCCCCGCGGGGGTGTCCATGCTCTGCTGGCGGCGGGGGTTGCTGCTGGCCTTGGTGCGGTCGTGCACGGTCAGACTTTTGGTCCGGGACAGGCGCGAGCCGCGGCGCGCGTGCTCCTGGCTCGTCTGCTGGCTGTCGTCTGAGATGTTGAAGTCTTCGTTAAAGCCAAGGTCAGGGTCGTTGTTGAAGTCTTTCTCGAGGGGGGAGGAGGGGAGGGAGCGGAGCATCTTCTGGATGGTGTCGCTGTCGAAGGTCATCTGACCAGGGGCGTTGGGCGTCTGCGGCGTCTGGGGGGTCAGGGGTTCAGGGGGTGAAGGCCATTCCGGAGATTCAGAGGAGGAGGTGTTACGGGACTGGGGGTTGGCGATAGCGGTGTCGACACGGAGGTGGCATTTGGGGGTTTTGGGGTCGGCGTCCTGGAGGGGTGGGAGAGGGGGCGAGTCTGAGGAAGCCCGTCTGATGAGGAGGGTGGAGTCGTCGCCTGCCACAAAGGAGGTCTGGAACTGACCCTGTTTCTGGACAGCGGCGATGTCGTGGCGCAGGCTGTTGTCGCGCTTGAGGATGCCGTTGGGCTTGTCGGTGGAGGTGTTGATGACTGACGTCATGCTGGGCAGGGACGTGCCGGTGATGTTGACGCTGACGATGTCGCTGATCTGAACGTGCTTCGGGCTGTTGCTCTTCTGGTTGGCCAAGTCGGAAATGGCCGAGGATGGCCTCATCTGAGAATCTGGGTACTTGAGTGAACTTGTGGCCGTCTTACTGGGCGTGGTTGTTTTACTGGGCGTGGTTGATTTGCTGGGCGTGGTTATGTTCGGGGGAGTGGCTGTGTTACTCGGGGATTCGTTTAAACTTTTCAATGACGTCGCGGACGGGGGTCCGGCTTTCTCGCCCGACCCCGCTGGGCCGATGTCTGACGCCAGCCCCTTCCCGCCTTTCACTGATGACATCATGGTGGTCACCACGTTGGCCATGGTCAGGGTAGACACGTGACCTAGCGGAAATGACCTCCTGAAGGCCGGGTTGGCAGAGGTCGAGGACGAGACGACCGTCACGCACGAGTCGTCAGCGGCCGGCGGTCTCCGTCTCTGGATGACGGCGTAGTCGCAGGGCGGCGACTGGGACCGCCGGGCGCCCCCTCCGTTTTGAGCCCCCGCCCTGGAAGGGCTGGTGCTGCCCTGTTTGGCATTGTTCTTGGAGGTCGATATCACAGTCAGGCCTGCAAGAGGTCAAATATTAGCGTTAAAAGGTCGACCTAACAGGTCTACAATAGGGCAGGTCAAATATTAGCGGACTGTTAAAAGGTCGACCTAACAGGTCAACAATAGGTCAGGTCAAATATTACAGACGATTGTAAACATATCAATAAAAATTACTATACAACTATACAATTACTACTAGCCGTCCCGGCCAGGCCCTGCTCTGGCTTCTGTGAAAAACCTTTCTGTTAAAGACCATTACCTGTGTGTTTAGTAATCATCATAAACCCGGCATTGCCCACCCAAACCACAACCAACCAAAACAACAAAACGCAAACATAACGCTAACACAATTACAAATACAAACGAAAACAAAAACCTAACAACAAACCCAACCACAACCACAAACACCAATACAAACACAAAGAAAAAACAAACAAAAAAGCAAACGAAAACAAAAACCTAACAACAAACCCAGCCACAAACACCAATACCAACAACAAAAAAAACAACGAAAAAGCAAACGAAAACAAACCAAATCCAAACGCAAAACCAACCAAAAACACAAATACAAACCCAAAGAAAAAAACACAAACAAAAACGAAAAAGAAAGAACAAAAACGAACCAAATCAAAACGCAACCACTAACGCAAACCCACCTAAACACAAAGAAAACACTAACGCGAACATAAACGCCCAGGGCGGAATCACCTGTTTTAGCTTAATGAACGACTATAGTACCCCAACTTATTCATAGTCTTTTGCACTCACTTAAACGAACGCGCCTGTTTCAATTTAATGAACAATTATAATACTCCAAGCTTATCCGTAAAATACCTACAACATTTGCACTTGATCAATCCCCGCTAATTATGTAATTATTTTTTTTTCCCAACACCAAAACAAAGTAATTAAAAAGTAAATTATTTTCCACAAAATGCAATGGTTTTATAAAGGGAAGTAATTGTGTTTTCCTAATTTATCAAAGGGAAGTAAGTGCTATAGGACTAAACAAAGACATAATTAGAATTTTTGTAAAAGATGATATTTTTTTTAAAACTTGTGTTTAATGAACATGCCGACATTTATTACTATAATTTGAAAAATGAAAATTATTTCCCAACACTTTCAATAGTAATTTTTTAACTCATAAATTTAGAGAAATGCGCACGATAATATTATAACACTTTAATCCATCCAAGACCAACGACAAACATGTATTTTTACATACAGAACTGAGCTTTATATATTAGATACAATTATACAATTACTATACAACTATACAATTTCTATGTGTATTTCGCAAATCGAATTGTTTGTGCCTTCCTATTTAGGCATTGAAAACTGTGGATTGTCTTTCACTGAACAAAAATTCTGTTGTGTCGATATGTTGTGTCTAGTGTTCTGGTGTCTGTTTATATTATGTCAGACAAGCTTTAGGAAATCAGGTATACTAACATCGTGTCTGCTGAATTTGTCTACAATATTTTGCCGGATTAAATTAAGTCAGTTACAATTTTGTCTGGGGGGAAAAAGGTGTCTGAATTTTTTTTTGGCTGATTAAATTTAGCATAACAATAGTTTCTCACATTAAATTGTGTGAAGTAAAACTGGATGTAGAAAAATTGCGTGGTAAATTGGTGTGTAGTAAATTGGTGTGTGGTAAATTGGTGTGTAGTAAATTGGTGTGTGGTAAATTGGTGTGTGGTAAATTGGCGTGTGGTAAATTGGTGTGTAGTAAATTGGTGTGTGGTAAATTAGTGTGTAGTAAATTGGTGTGTGGTAAATTGGTGTGTAGTAAATTGGTGTGTAGTAAATTGGTGTGTAGTAAATTGGTGTGTGGTAAATTAGTGTGTAGTAAATTGGTGTGTGGTGAATTGGTGTGTGTTAAGACTTTTACCCTGAGTGTGCTCACAGCCGTCCTCCGACAGGAAGTCTGACGTAATGTGGTGCGTGTGACGTACGGGCGAACTGGGCGATGACGCGCTGGCTGCCTTACTTCGTTGTCTCTGGGGAGTAAAGGTCAAGTGGCATTGGGTATCGGGGATTTCCAATACAGAACATCGGGGATTTCCAATACAGGACACCGGGGATTTCCAATACAGGACACCGGGGATTTCCAATAGAGAGTATACACGGAATGCAGGTATCAAACATAATTCTGCCGATTTTATACAGTAAACATTTTAAACTGTGCGCCTTAATCTTCATGTAGTGCCTTGAGTTAAAATAGTAGTTGCAACATTGCCCTACTAAATTATCTATATATATATATATATTTCTCTTCTGGGAGCCGTTAGAAAACAAGCTGCAAGCGCGCCTTGCAGTCCCCTCTCTTCCTCTCTATCGCTACCCCCCCCCCCCCCCCAAACAACAAAATAGCGGCGTATGATACACCGCGGGTCGGCTCGTGTAATAAATAAAACATATGTGTTATAACTAAGTGTGAAGAAACTTTATAAGGCGCAGGTCAAAACTAGACCAACACGAGGATAACTTACCTTTGGTGGGCTCAGTCTCAGAGAACTTGCTGACGAAGCTTTTCTGGCGAATCTTTGTGTTGGAAACTGTTAGAAATAGATTGGATAAAATATGAACAATGTTTTCTGTCAAATCTAAAACCAATAGTAAATCATCTCACAAAAACATCTCACACAAACATCATTTTTATTCCCCCACGGTGCCATGGTTTCAAGCGAAACTGGATGTAGTCGGTGAGGTGATTGGGTTGATTGTGTGAGTGGTTTGTGTGATGTGATTGTGTGAGTGGTTTGTGTGATGTGATTGTGTGAGTGGTTTGTGTGATGTGATTGTGTGGGTGGGTTGTGTGAGGTGATTGTGTGAGTGGTTTGTGTGATGTGATTGTGTGAGTGGTTTGTGTGATGTGATTGTGTGAGTGGTTTGTGTGATGTGATTGTGTGAGTGGTTTGTGTGAGGTGATTGTGTGAGTTTGTTCAATGTGTGAGTTTAAGCTCCGGTTTGTACAGCTGGCCACACAGGTGAAGATTTGAGTTGTGTTAGCTGTTAATAGGTTGGTATCGTCAATAGGTTGGTATCGTTAATAGGATGGTATCGTCAATAGCTTGGTATCGTTAATAGCTTGGTATCGTCAATAGCTTGGTATCGTCCATAGGTTGGTATCGTCCATAGGTTATTATCGTCAATAGCTTGGTATCGTCAATAGGTTGGTATCGTCCATAGGTTATTATCGTCAATAGCTTGGTATCGTCAATAGGTTGGTATCGTCCATAGGTTAGTATCGTCAACAGATTGGTATTGTAATCGCCGAGCCTATCTCAAAACATAATTTTGAGAAGGCGAGGTTAGTGTCAATGTTGGGCCAGAGGCAACCCATTCCGGCGTCCGGGGTGATCTATCTACCTAACTCCTCCTCCATTTATATGTTTATTCATGTAGGCCGTAGGCGAACAAAATCGCCCCCCGCCCTCCGCATTGGGAAAGGTCGAGAGGGGCGTTTATACATATATATATATATATATATATATATATATATATATATATATATATATATATATATATATATATATATATATATATATATATATATATATGTGTGTGTGTGTGTGTGTGTGTGTATGTATGTATGTGTATGTGTGTGCATGTGTCTGTGTGTGACACACAACGGCAAAAAAAAAAACTCTAACCAAGGGCTCGCCTACAATAAATGTTTTACGATACGCTCGGGAAATCAGCTGATAAAGCCAAGTCCAGCTACTCATCTCATCAAAAGAAACGCGAGTAGCCTCCCTTCCCCCTGCCCCCCATCATTGCATCATTTCCCGAGTAACACTGGCCGTCCGTCCACCCGCCATATTGATTCAGGCTCGAGCTATCTCTAATGTTTCTTAATTACCGGTCAAACCTGGGGGTCTGTGATCAGCCCCACATACAAACCTTGGGGAGGGGGGGGGGGTGCAGTTATTTTTTTTAAAGAACCAGCTACTTCACCCCCTCCACTCAATCTTAGCCTATTTTGGAGCCATTGTCATTCATAATTAGAGCCCAGTTAGATTACTTGAGCACATCAACGTGGTTTGGTTAAAGTTTGTAAAGAACGATAACTACATGTTATCTAAATTCAGCTATTCATATTTACATATTTACATTTATTTGTAAAATCTTATTATCGTAATAGCAACATATAGACCTACCAAATGATCTCTTTAATCGTATGCTGCAAGTCTAAAGATTTTTAGATTGTATGCTGCAAGTCTAAAGATCTGTAGGTTGTATGCTGCAAGTCTAAAGATCTGTAGATTGTATGCTGCAAGTCTAAAGATCTGTAGATTGTATGCTGCAAGTCTAAAGATCTGTAGATTGTATGCTGCAAGTCTAAAGATCTGTAGATTGTATGCTGCAAGTCTAAAGATCTGTAGATTGTATGCTGCAAGTCTAAAGATCTGTAGATTGTATGCTGCAAGTCTAAAGATCTGTAGATTGTATGCTTCAAGTCTAAAGATCCGTAGATTGTATGCTGCCTAAATATTTGTAGATTCTATGCTGCCGGCAACTCTCAACTTCGATGGTGAAAAGTGTGGGGTTTTGACTCTAGATCTCACACAAAACATTCCTATCTTTCCTAGCTATGTTCCCTAGCTATGTTCCCTAGCTATGTTCCCTAGCTATGTTCCCTAGCTATGTTCCCTAGCTATGTTCCCTAGCTATGTTCCCTATCTATGTTCCCGACATATATGCTTAAAGATTATTCCGTTGCCGTGTTTTTTTTATAGTTCCAAGTCCTGTTCCTTTACTGTTCCCTTGCTATGTTCATGTTCCAATAATCCCTTGCCATTTTTATGTTCAAAAAGAATGTTCCCTTGCCACTTTTATGCTTTTATGTTCCAAAACAATGTTCCATTGCCACCTTCCCATTGCGTATCCCTGAGCTAACTTTTCAGGCAATGTCCCCACATTTCAATGGAGGAGTTTCCTGTCGTCTGCGCATGCGTGTGGATGCGAATATCAATAAGATAAATGTGCCCAGCCACAGACGGTACATTCGGTGTCTCGTGCTGTGTGTCCCTCGTTAATGGCTCCAACAAAAATTTGCATATTGATGGACCCACAGTCGGCGTTTAGCAAATATTAATTTGGGGAGCATCAATTTGGTTCATCTAGTAGGACGTCATCTACTGGTGGATAGACAATCTAGAACCTTCGACTCATCAACCCACACAGCTGTTTCTGTGGACAATTCCCCCCCCCCACCTCCAGCCCCACCCCCGGGGGTTGCCAGCAAGACTTTGTTCAATAGTCGACCTGACATGTACCACCCCACTTATTATGATCGATGTGTGTGTACATTTTACAAAGTTAATGGTTCTCAATCAATCAACTAGTTACAAACATGATAGGAACGACAACTCTGCAAGAAATAAACCAAGATCGATAACTCACAATTTCGTAAAGAGGGGGGGGGACGGGACAAAAACAAAACAGTTAAACGAGTAAGCCTGGCCCTCGTCCGTTTCCACATGCCAACAAAAAAATCACCTCTTTCAAATTTACTTTCTTCTCCTCCCATACGAGCAAGGCATCAGTTATTTTCAACACAAATTTGATTATCAGTATAACCCTGTTTAATTTCACAGGGGGAAAAAAGGTCGAAATCGTTTAACTTTCGGTCTACGGTATGGACGTCCTAACTTTTGGTCGACCCAATGGACGTCCTAAAGTTTGGTGTGGACGTCCTAACTTTGGATATGGACGTCCTAACATTTGGTCGACTGTGTGGACGTCCTAACATTTGGTCGACTGTGTGGACGTCCTAACTTTTGGTGTGGACGTCCTAACTTTTGGTGTGGACGTCCTAACTTTTGGTCGACTGTGTGGACGTCCTAACTTTGGATGTGGACGTCCTAACTTTTGGTCGACCGTGTGGACGTCCTAACTTTTGGTGTGGACGTCCTAACTTTTGGTCGACCGTGTGGACGTCCTAACTTTTGGTGTGGACGTCCTAACTTTTGGTGTGGACGTCCTAACATTTGGTCGACCGTGTGGACGTCCTAACTTTTGGTGTGGACGTCCTAACTTTTGGTGTGGACGTCCTAACATTTGGTCGACCGTGTGGACGTCATAACTTTTGGTGTGGACGTCCTAACTTTTGGTGTGGACGTCCTAACTTTTGGTCGACTGTGTGGACGTCCTAACTTTTGGTGTGGACGTCCTAACTTTTGGTCGACCGTGTGGACGTCATAACTTTTGGTGTGGACGTCCTAACTTTTGGTGTGGACGTCCTAACGTTTGGTCGACCGTGTGGACGTCCTAACGTTTGGTCGACCGTGTGGACGTTTTAACTTTTGGTCGACCGTGTGACGTCCTAACTTTTGGTCGACCGTGTGACGTCCTAACTTTTGGTCGATCGACCGTGTGGACGTCCAGTCTCACAGATCTAGCACGTGCATAGGCCAGTGAGAAGCCTGAGACCGCGTGCGCTCACTGATCTAATTACTGACCATTTGTTTCGGAGAACTCGTGAATGATTAAAGGATTAAGTAAACACGACAACGTACAATGTCATTAATCATTCATAGACCAGAGATTAATTGTTACTGGAATTTAAGAGTTGTAGGGTGGAGTAAGGTTGCCGGGGGGGGGGGGGGGGGGAAGGGGGGGCGTAGTTGTTCCCAGGTGGTAAGGTTGTGTTTGTGTATAGCGTGTGGTGTACATTGTGAGGTGAAGTGTGATGTAAAGGATATGGTCTATGTGATATAATATATTTAAGGTGTACAAGATGCCACATGAGCACATGATGAGCACATGATGAGCACATGATGAGCACACGATGAGCACATGATGAGCACATGATGAGCACATGATGAGCACTTGATGAGCACATGATGAGCACATGATGAGCACATGATGAGCACATGATGAGCACATGACGTGAACATGCACACATCCCATGAAACATGTTCCATTTGTGACACTCACTAGTTCTAACCAACGTCAGTGATTTTGTTATGGTCACGTGACAGTAAAATTTATCACCTGAGTGTTGCCAGACCGAATCCCCTACCCCCCCCCCCCCCCCACCCTCACTCTCAAACAGAAGATTGTGATGCACAAGTTGTGTCTGAAAGCATTCGCTTGCATGCATAGCCTAGACGTTGTCTGGTCTACAGGCCCCTGCCCCCCGCCTAATTTCTGTCAAACGTGACATCCATACATACCCCTCCCCAGTTACCCCCCCCCACCCCCACCCCCACACACACGCCATTTCAACACATCCAGGCCATTTCTACTCAGCTTTATTTTAACCCCCCCCCCCATCCCCCATCCCAACCCTAGCTCAACCCCTTTTAAAATAACAACCACACCTCAACCCATATCCCGTTTTAAACACTCTACAACTCCCCCCTCCCCTCATACCCCCCCCCCCCCCCCAACGCTGTGTACAACGTGGCTGAATAATTGATCTCGGGAGTTGAAGATAAAAATTGCACGCGCACATTTTAAGCGACTCACGCCGGCATCCGGCTTCCGGCACCTCAGGCCTCAGGTTAAACTTGGACCGGTCAAGTTCCGGCACCTCAGGCCTCAGGTTAAACTTGGACCGGTCAAGTTCCGGCACCTCAGGCCTCAGGTTAAACTTGGACCGGTCAAGTTCCGGCACCTCAGGCCTCAGGTTAAACTTGGACCGGTCAAGTTCCGGCACCTCAGGCCTCAGGTTAAACTTGGACCGGTCAAGTTCCGGCACCTCAGGCCTCAGGTTAAACTTGGACCGGTCAAGTTCCGGCACCTCAGGCCTCCGGTTAAACTTGGACCGGTCAAGTTCCGGCACCTCAGGCCTCAGGTTAAACTTGGACCGGTCAAGTTCCACCTCCAGCCCAATACCCCCCCCCCCACACACACACACAAACAAAACTCAGACAGGCCGTCATACCAAACATATTGGGTAAGTGCACTAGTTTGAAGTGCACTTCCTCAATGTGCACTAGTTTGAAGTGCACTTCCTCAATGTGCACTAGTTTGAAGTGCACTTACTCAATGTGCACTAGTTTGAAGTGCACTTCCTCAATGTGCACTAGTTTGAAGTGCACTTCCTCAATGCGCACTAGTTTGAAGTGCACTTCCTCAATGTGCACTAGTTTGAAGTGCACTTACTCAATGTGCACTAGTTTGAAGTGCACTTCCTCAATGTGCACTAGTTTGAAGTGCACTTACTCAATGTGCACTAGTTTGAAGTGCACTTCCTCAATGTGCACTAGTTTGAAGTGTTCGTTTTCCCAGAAACCAAACGTAAGAAATCCATAATTTTACAAATCTAAACATGAAGTAAGAATAATTAGAACATTTTTTTTTAAACTTTCAGAAAGACATTAGGTTTGGTCTCTCGGTCCAATTCGTCATACAAGGATCTAAAACAGGTTTTAGAATTATGTACACAAGTTACATGTATTAATCACTTAAATCATTAAAAAAACATATCCCATGGTACATTTATCAGATTTTCTATTTCTGTTTTTATCTATTCCTCTATTAAATATTCCTCTATTATCTATTCCTCTATTATCTATTCCTCCCATTATCTATTCCTCCTATTATCTATTCCTCTATTATCTATCCCTCCCATTATCTATCCCTCCACGAGCCACGATATCTACTACTGTGTCACGTGACCGCTAATTAAAAAAAAATCTCTGGCATTGAAAACCAATCAGCTAAAAACCCAACTTGCTCATTGATCTGCCAACATAATTTTTGTCTCATCTCGCGCCATTAGCGGCACGAGATTTTTGGAGATTCTTTTCAGGTTAGGAGAAAAATAGTCAACGGTTCAACGATCGTGGAAGGTTTGGCTTAATTGGTTGGTTATATAGAGGAGAACTATCACATGCAAGGTCCAGTTGGTTGGATATATAGACAGGAGAAATATCACACTATGCAATGTATGTATTTAACACAATGTAATGAGTGATGTAGGTATGTATGTATTTAACACAATGTAATGAGTGATGTAGGTATGTATGTATTTAACACAATGTAATGAGTGATGTAGGTATGTATGTATTTAACACAATGCAATGAGTGATGTAGGTATGTATGTATTTGACACTGTGTAATGAGTAGTGATTAGGTCTGCATGTATTTAACACAATGTAATCAGTGATGTAGGTATGTATGTATTTAACACAATGCAATGAGTGATTAGGTCTGCATGTATTTAACACAATGTAATCAGTGATTAGGTCTGCATGTATTTAACACAATGCAATGAGTGATTAGGTCTGCATGTATTTAACACAATGTAATCAGTGATTAGGTCTGCATGTATTTAACACAATGTAATGAGTGATTAGGTCTGCATGTATTTAACACAATGTAATGAGTGATTAGGTCTGCATGTATTTAACACTGTGTAATGAGTGATGTAGGTCTGTATGTATTTAACACAATGTAATGAGTGATTAGGTCTGCATGTATTTAACACAATGTAATGAGTGATTAGGTCTGCATGTATTTAACACTGTGTAATGAGTGATGTAGGTCTGTATGTATTTAACACAATGTAATAAGTGATGTAGGTCTGTATGTATTTATGACAATGTAATGAGTGATTAGGTCTACATGTATTTAACACAATGTAATGAGTGATTAGGTCTACATGTATTTAACACAATGTAATGAGTGATTAGGTCTGCATGTATTTAACACAATGTAATGAGTGATGTAGCTCTGTATGTATTTAACACAATGTAATGAGTGATTAGGTCTGCATGTATTTAACACAATGTAATGAGTGATGTAGGTCTGTATGTATTTAACACAATGTAATGAGTGATTAGGTCTACATGTATTTAACACAATGTAATGAGTGATGTAGGTCTATATGTATTTAACACAATGTAATGAGTGATGTAGCTCTGTATGTATTTAACACAATGTAATGAGTGATGTAAGTCTGTATGTATTTAACACAATGTAATGAGTGATGTAGGTCAGTATGAACAAGATACAATGGACTAAGCTCACTGTATTCTATTGATTTGTCTTAATGTCTGTTAGCTTAAAATCTATTGTCTGGATGTCGACTAAATGTCTGTAATCTGTATGTCTGTGTATCTGGTGTCTGTATAATGTATGTCTGTAGTATGTATGTCCATATGTCCGTATGTCTGTATGTCCGTATGTCCGTATATCTGTATGTCTGTAGTCTGTATGTCTGTGTATCTGGTGTCTGTATAATGTATGTCTGTTGTAAGTATGTCCGTATGTCTGTATGTCTGTATGTCCGTATGTATGTATGTCTGTAGTCTGTATGTCTGTGTATCTGATATCTGTCGTCTGTATGTCTGCAAGTGTCCGTCTAAATGGACGTAGCCTAAATTCCCTTTGCCAAAATTCCCTTTGCCAAAATTCCCTTTGCCAAAATTCCCTTTGCCTAAATGCCCGTAGCCTAAATGCCCTTAGCCTAAATGCCCGTTGCCTAAATGCCCGTTGCCTAAATACCGTAGCCTAAATGCCCGTTGCCTAAATGCCCGTTGCCTAAATGCCCGTTGCCTAAATGCCCGTTGCCTAAATACCGTAGCCTAAATGCCCGTTGCCTAAATGCCCGTTGCCTAAATGCCCGTTGCCTAAATGCCCGTTGCCTAAATACCGTAGCCTAAATGCCTGTTGTAACTGACACCTTTAATTCACACAGATGAGCACTACAACATCCGTGTTTATTTTTAGCCCAGCGTGAACAAAAATTGAAACTACAAGTATTGGTTTATGACGCTAGCACGGATGTAAGGGAAGTAATCGATACAAAACAGACGTACTCATGGGTATTGTCCCTTGGAAATGGGAAGAGAGGGGGCAGGCTGGCAAATTTTTATCTAATTTAAGTTTTTTTTTATCGTACATGTTTGAGTGTTGGGTGGATTCTCTCTCTCTCTCTCTCCCCACCCCAACTCTTAACTTCATGTTGTTGTCTGGTGTGGGGGAGGGGGGGGGGGGTAGTAGTTGTGTAGTGGACAGAGTCCACACATATACGTCTTATACGACCAGGGCATGAGGCTTCAGCCGTAGACTATAGCCATTAGACTAAACACAGGTACGGCCATTTTAATTGGGTCAACAATAGGTAATGAAACTTGTAATTTAATAACACATGTAGATCTACTTGCATTCTTCTACTTGCGTTGTTCTATTTTTTAACACAATTAGTTTAACTTACACAACACACGTATTTTCATTTATAAGTCAAGTAGATCTACTTACGTATTCCTACTTACATAAGACAATTAGGCCTACTTACAAGTACAAGTAGATCTACTAATATAAGACAAGTAATTCTTCTTATATAAGACAAGTATATCTACTTACATAAGACAATTATAGCTACTAATATATGACAAGTAGATCTACTAATATAAGAAACGAAGATCTACTTAAACAAGAAAAGCAAATCTAGATGAACTCACGTGAGACAAGTAGATGTACTTACATAAAACAAGTAGATGTACTTACATAAGACAAGTAGATGTACTTACACAAGACAAGTAGATCTACTTACATAAGACAAGTAGATGTACTCACCGAGCAGCAGTCCCTGAACCTCTGGGCGTCTGTGGGGGTGGAGAAGTTGAGTCCCCACTCACAGTGACTGGCAGAGTCACGCCAGTGGACAAAACATTCGGTCGCCGGGCAGATGATGGTACCTGGGGGAGGGGGAGGGGTAGGTTAGACATACGGCATGGCAATCACATTTCACGGGGGGGGGGGGGGGGGGTGAGGGGAGCAGTACGTTAGACATACGTCATGGCAATCACATTTCACGGGGGAGGGTAGTCTACTAGACATACGTCATTATAGTCACATTTCACGGAGGGGGGGGGGGGGAGTACGTTAGACATACGTCATTAGAATCCCATATCAAACATGTCCTGCTTGTATGTTAGGACACTGGTGTAACAACATACGACAGTACAGAGAGGACTGGCACTGTGACACTCATTTAATTTAGTTGAGTGGTATAGAGCAGTTGGTGTATGCAGAATAGAACATTCAAAGATCTATTATATAAATCTGATGACTTTATAAATCTAGTGGTCAATGCGGTCCACCACGCTCACTCCACCACGCCCAGCTCCACCCAGCCCACCACTATCACTCAACCAAGCACAGCCCACCACACCCAGCCCACCACACCCAGCCCACCACGCCCCAGCCCACCACACCCAGCCCACCAGCCCACCCAGATATGTTGAAGAGTTCATCGTTTGACGCTCGTGTCTAAATTAATTCATGAGAATCGATTGGTTTAAACTAACCCTCGCTGTAACGCAATGTATTCATTAATTGAACAACAAACAGCCGCATATAAACACAGCCACGCAACCACGCACACATAGCACAATAACAGCCTTACAGCGATACACACAGAACTTAAACACAGCCACACAACCACACACACACAGCCACACAATAACAGCCTTACAGCGATACACACACAGAACTTAAAATACACCACAGCCATGCACACACACACAAATGTAAACGTTATAGAAGGCGAGCATTTATTTCTGTAATCAGACATCGTGTTATCAAGTGCACGCTAGGCCTGTATTCTTTTATATGGCTAGTACATACGGGCTAAATGGCTAGTACACTGGCTAAATGGCTAGTACACTGGCTATTTGGCTAGTACACTGGCTATTTAGCTAGTACATTGGCTATTTGGTTAGTACACCGGCTATTTGGCTAGCACATTGGCTATTTGGCTAGTACACTGGCTATTTGGCTAGTACATTGGCTATTTGGCTAGTACACTGGCTATTTGGCTAGTACATTGGCTATTTGGCTAGTACACTAGCTATTTGGCTAGCACACTAGCTATTTAGCTAGTACATTGGCTATTTGGCTAGTACATTGGCTATTTGGCTAGTACATTGGCTATTTGGCTAGTACATTGGATATTTGGCTAGTACATTGGCTATTTGGCTAATACACTGGCTATTTGGCTAAGACACTGGCTATATGGCTAGGAGTACACTGGCTATTTGGCTAGTACACTGGCTATTTAGCTAGTACCAACTGGCTACATATTGCTTGCAGAAAGACTTGTTTAAACGCTCCGTGACTAAAGTCGTGGGCCATTTCTGCTGTTCACGGAAGAAATAATTCATCATGAATAAAATAATGATGGATGCCAGGCCGATATTAAGTTGAATGTTTCACAGCGCTAAAAACGTTACCGCACTTCCCACCTTTTCGCTAGCTCTCGGAGCTTCCGACTAAAAAATGTCCGCGCGCTAATGTCGGGAGGGGAAACAAATGGGAAATAAATGGGAAACTTAGGGGGGGGGGGACTTTTTATTTTACTTCGTGCCCTTACATGGGAAACAATTGGAAAACGTGGAGCATTAGCTGAGACTTTATTTTCTCAATTCGCTTTAGATGGAGTAACTTCAGTAGTTATAAAATAAAATTCTAAAACCTCGCGCCATAGAAAATGTTTAGATTACATCTGCTGTTTACGTATTCATGCGAGTGGTTATAGCGGCGGGTTTAGATTGAGACACATCCTGAAACTTGAAGAAAATAGTTCTCTGTGTTAGAGGGCACGTCTAAATACACACCGGGGGCTACGGCAAACTACAACATGTAGATAAATACATGATGGATAAAAATGATAACTAGAAATGACGACAAGTACGACGTGTTGAAATATGTATGCACTAGTCAACCTAGACAATTTGCAATGCAAGACATGTAATGTATTACTGTTACGTACCCCCACACCCCTATTTTCTCCCCCCCCCCCCCAAGGGTTGCTAGTTATATCACCACTAGCAGCGGCCCACAATAAACGTATTAAGTTCAGCCAGGCGTCCAGTAGATGGCGGATCTCGCGAGTGGCAGGAACAAATAAAAATAACGTCACAAGGGGAACTTCCGCCCAGTGAGCATGCGCACTGGAAGAAAATAGCACAATTACATTTAGCCGTTGTGGCTCATTCAGAAATGACGCATTCAATTATTCTTATTTATAAATAATAATTCTTTATATATATATATATATATATATATATATATATATATATATATATATATATATATATATATATATATATATATATATATATATATATGTGTGTGTGTTTATACGTTTGTACACATGTCCCCGTTGTGGTCCAGTAGATATGTAGAAAATGATGGCATACTGGTTGCTAGCTTTATCAAGTGGTCAGTTCAGATGGTGATGGGTTCCTCAAGTCAGTGATGGAAATCTCCAGTGGTCAGTTACAGCTGACAGTTGCCCAGTTGGCGATAACGCCGATAAACGTCAAGCAAGTCCTGTGTACCACAAACACCCCACCACCCCTACCCCACCATCCCTAGCCCACTACTTTAGCACATCACCTTTCTCTAAATACCCCTTCCCCCACACCTTTAGACCTAACCTGATCCCTACCATCCCCCACTACCCCTAACCCCAAAACTCCTACCCCCACCCACCACCCCTAACCCCAAAACTCCTACCCCCACCCACCACCCCTAACCACAATACTCCTACCCCACAATCCCCATCCCACCACCCCTATCCCACCACCCCTACCCCTACCCCCCACCACCCCTACCCCCACCACCCCTACCCCCTTCACTACTATCCCCATCCCACCACCCTTATCCCACCACCCCTACCCCTACCCCCACCACCCCTACCCCCACCACCCCTACCCCCACCACCCCTACCCCCACCACCCCTATCCCACCACCATTCTACACCCACCACCCCGATCACAAGGGGCAATAATCCTACTCGACCTTTGATTCGACTGACAAGAGAAAGAACTCTCTTCCAAAAAGTTCCAAGATCGTTTCCCGTTGTTTTTTAAACCTGCGTCAACGGTGCCGATACACGCTCTAGACTGAGCGGACATTCAGTCACAGACTCTATAATGTGGTAAAGATATTCGATATTTGAACACTTGCAAGTCTGTAACAGTTATTTCCTCATGTCCAATTTCCCAATTATCCAAATATCTAATGTATCCGAGTGTCCAATTATCCATACATCCAAGTATCCGAGTGTCCAATTATCCATATATCCAATGTATCCGAGTGTCCAATTATCCATATATCCAATGTATTCGAGTGTCCAATTATCCATATATCCAATGTATTCGAGTGTCCAATTATCCATATATTCAATGTATCCGAGTGTCCAATTATCCATATATCCAATGTATCCGAGTGTCCAATTATCCATATATCCAATGTATCCGAGTGTCCAATTATCCATATATCCAATGTATTCGAGTGTCCAATTATCCATATATCCAATGTATTCGAGTGTCCAATTATCCATATATTCAATGTATCCGAGTGTCCAATTATCCATATATCCAATGTATCCGAGTGTCCAATTATCCATATATCCAATGTATCCGAGTGTCCAATTATCCATATATCCAATGTATCCGAGTGTCCAATTATCCATACATCCAAGTATCCGAGTGTCCAATTATCCATATATCCAATGTATCCGAGTGTCCAATTATCCATATATCCAATGTATCCGAGTGTCCAATTATCCATACATCCAAGTATCCGAGTGTCCAATTATCCATATATCCAATGTATCCGAGTGTCCAATTATCCATATATCCAATGTATTCGAGTGTCCAATTATCCATATATCCAATGTATCCGAGTGTCCAATTATCCATATATCCAATGTATCCGAGTGTCCAATTATCCATATATCCAATGTATCCGAGTGTCCAATTATCCATATATCCAATGTATCCGAGTGTCCATCTTATCCATGTGTTGGGTGTTATCAAACGATTAATTAAATGCCAACAAACTGATGACAAGTTACCAGACACTTCATCGCACGCCTGCGGCTGAAAGATCTATCACAAGACGTACACACTACCTGCAGTAAAACATTTGTTCCCTAGAACAACCAGCAGAGCGTCTGGAGAACATCCGCTAGCAGATTCCTGTACTGTAGCCAGCTACAGCACGAGACAGACGTATCGATCACTGGTGTCGTCTGCTAGACTTAGCGGATCAGTGCTGGTCTTTGTGTCAGGTCAGGGTGACATCATACACGATTTAATTAGAGAGATAAACGTGTATGGAATAATTGCATATATATATATATATATATATATATATATATATATATATATATATATATATATATATATATATATATATATATATACAATCTACGCACAATCATCTAAATCAGGGGTCTCCAAACTTTTCATTCCGAGGGCCGCATTAACTATCAAATTTCAGTTCGGGGGCCAGTTTCTTCCAGGCATGTCTTTAATTTTTCTGAGCAAAGTTCCTCAGCCATCACCAACAAACGATTTCTCATTCGACAAAAAGATCTCCGCGGGCCGGATGAGAGGACTTCGCGGGCCGCATTCGGCCCGCGGGCCGTAGTTTGGAGACCCCTGATCTAAATGTTACTTTATATTTAATAGAAAGTGTGTTAATTCCATACACATTTGTGACTTCTCCAGTAACTTTTTTCTAGGGACTTTTTTTCCTACACAAGACATGTATTCCCCGCCCCTCCCTTCCACCCCCCCCCCACCCCGTCCCTCACCCCCGTTATGTGACGCTGCTGGCAGATTTATGATGGGAGCGAGTGCAGAATAAAGTGTAATCACGTGGTGTTCGCCATGTATAGGTGTTGTAACGTTGCCTAGCAACCAGAAAAACACGAAGAAAACAAGGCTTCTCTGAACACCCACCAATCATTGAACCCATTCCTCATGTAGGACCGTAGAGCTACCCTCTACACTAGGGACACATTTATTGTTAGCCTCGTACAGGGAATGGTGAGGGGGGGGGGATATCCTCTTCAACTCCCCTATCCTCCTACATCCGCTCCCCCCCCCCCCCCATTTTTATCCCCCCCCCCCCGCGTCGTCCAGCACCAACCAGGCAGAAAGTCTTTTAGCAAATTATGACGTCACATAGAGAAATAATGGACGTCACAGAGAAATAATGGACGTCAGCCACTTGGAGAAATAAAACAATGCGGTAACTGGAACAAACAGAAATTTATAAAAATAGAAAGACGCCATGTTGGAACTCTCTTGAGGCCAAACTAGAGCAGTCGGTGATAGAGAATTGTTGCACATTTGTTGTGTGAAGAGGTGGCTGCACATTTGTTGTGTGCAGAGGTGGCTGCACATTTGTTGTGTGGAGAGGTGGGTGCACATTTGTTGTGTATTGGCTGCACATTTGTTGTGTGGAGAGGTGGCTGCACATTTGTTGTGTGGAGAGGTGGTTGTATATTGGCTGCACATTTATTGTGTGCAGAGGTGGGTGCACATTTGTTGTGTATTGGCTGCACATTTGTTGTGTGGAGAGGTGGCTGCACATTTGTTGTGTGGAGAGGTGGTTGTATATTGGCTGCACATTTATTGTATAAAGAAATTGCTGCACATTTCACTAGACTAGTCGAAACCATTTGACATAACAAACACAGCACATAATTTAATAACATTTACTTTTGTTTTAAAATTAAGATTCACAAAGCACAACAGAGGACGAACCCCCTCTTCCATCCCTGCCCTCCCTCGTGCCCCAATAAACAGCGACTTTGTGACCAGAATGTATTTAAGTCGTCTGATCCTGGTCTGCCCACCTAGGCTAGTGTTGATGACCTCTACCACAATGACCTCTACCATTATAACGGTAATGACCTCAGCCACTCCAGTCCAGTTTTAAGGCCAGAGAGAGAAGAACTAAAGACCAAACCATGCGATCACTACAACGTACCTCTGTATGAAGTGACTTACAAACCAACTCTACTTCATCTGCACCAGTGAACACCGGAAGTGTAAAAACATCGCAACAGCAGGAATACAACAAAATAAAGCTGTTTGTTTACTAAAGCACAACCCCATGAACACCCAACGATGTATTCACATAAATCAACCCTTTTATTGATTCCCTGAACTTTTAAAAACAAGTCTGACATGGTCAGTTGGTCAAAATCGCAGTATTTACTTGTATATTTTCATCCTGTCTAGTTGTTGGTCTAATGTTTTTCTCGGTCTAGTTTTTTCAGTCTAGTTTTCTCGGTCAAGTTTTGTCGGTCTAGTTTTGTCGGTCAAGTTTTGTCGGTCTAGTTTTGTCGGTCTAGTTTTGTCGGTCAAGTTTTGTCGGTCTAGTTTTGTCGGTCTAGTTTTGTCGGTCTAGTTTTTCCTCGAGTCGGCTGGAGATTGTGGGCGAGCCGTCTGGTGGCGCGTGAAAATCTGGCTACCGGCTAGTTAGCGGGTCATCAGGCGGCCAGATTTGTTTATGTAAACGGGGCTTTGGGGGGCGGTCAAATGGGCTTAAAGGAACGAGATTCGTCCTCGCCCCCGTCTTGTATGGGGGGTGGGGAGGGAAGGGGGGGGACAGAATTGGTCACTAAAAGAGAACGTTGGTCAGTGTAAATCAAGAGTTCGGAGGGAAAAAAAAATTCTGAAGATATTTACTTGACCCCATTTGTTGAACAAAAGGATTGGTCTAAATACTAAAAATAAACTAAAGCCGTGATTTTTGTTTTCAAAGCTGACTTTCAACAAGTCAAATAAAATGTTTTGTGTTTATTTGTCTCCTATATAAAAGTGTGTTATATAGTGTGCTATATAGCAGTCTGGTTATGATGTTATACAGCACCGACGTGACGCCGTAGGTCTTCATACTCAAACCAGGGGTTGTCATCTAACTGGAGTCTTGGGTTGTCATCTAACTGGGGTCCTGGGTTGTCATCTAACTGGGGTCTTGGGTTGTCATCTAACTGGGGTCTTGGGTTGTCATCTAACTGGGTCTTGGGTTGTCATCTAACTGGGGAATTGGGTTGTCATCTAACTGGGT
The DNA here is from genome assembly GCF_028476545.2 of Physella acuta. Taxonomy (NCBI): domain Eukaryota; kingdom Metazoa; phylum Mollusca; class Gastropoda; family Physidae; genus Physella; species Physella acuta. The sequence goes on along the minus strand of NW_026733039.1, from coordinate 69,971 downwards.
CTTGGGTTGTCATCTAACTGGGGTCTTGGGTTGTCATCTAACTAGGGTCCTGGGTTGTCATCGAACTGGGGTCTTGGGTTGTCATCTAACTGGGGTCCTGGGTTGTCATCTAACTGGGGTCTTGGGTTGTCATCTAACTGGGGTCCTGGGTTGTCATCTAACTGGGTCTTGGGTTGTCATCTAACTGGGGTCTTGGGTTGTCATCTAACTGAGGTCTTGGGTTGTCATCTAACTGGGGTCCTGGGTTGTCATCTAAATGGGTCTTGGGTTGTCATATAACTGAGGTCTAGGGTTGTCATCTAACTGGGGTCTTGGGTTGTCATCTAACTGGGTCTTGGGTTGTCATCTAACTGGAGTATTGGGTTGTCATCTAACTGAGGTCTTGGGTTGTCATCTAACTGGGGTCCTGGGTTGTCATCTAACTGGGTCTTGGGTTGTCATCTAACTGGGGTCTTGGGTTGTCATCTAACTGAGGTCCTTGGGTTGTCATCTAACTGGGGTCCTGGGTTGTCATCTAACTGGGTCTTGGGTTGTCATATAACTGAGGTCTAGGGTTGTCATCTAACTGGGGTCTTGGGTTGTCATCTAACTGGGGTCTTGGGTTGTCATCTAACTGGGGTCTTGGGTTGTCATCTAACTGGGGTCCTGGGTTGTCATCTAACTGGGGTCTTGGGTTGTCTTGTCGCTAAAGTGGGATTGTAGGTTGTCACACAATGGTAGGGGCCTTATGTTCCCTGACTATCTGGGGGTTGGGGGTCATAGATTGTTCCCTGACTATCTGGGGGTCATAGATTGTTCCCTGACTATTTGGGGTCGTAGGTTGTCCTCTTATCTGATTGCTGCTGAAATCAAAGCTATAAGTAATGCAGCGGCGACTTAAAGCTGTTGACTCCAGCTTTTAGACCCCTGACCCCAGCTTTTAGACCCCTGACTCCAGCTTTTAGACCCCTGACCCCAGCTTTTAGACCCCTGACCCCAGCTTTTAGACCCCTGACTCCAGCTTTTAGACCCCTGACTCCAGCTTTTAGACCCCTGACTCCAGCTTTTAGACCCCTGACTCCAGCTTTTAGACCCCTGACTCCATATTTAGACCCCTGACTTCAGCTTTTAGACCCCTGACTCCAGCTTTAAGACCCCTGACCCCAGCTTTTAGACCCCTGACTCCAGCTTTTAGACCCCTGACGCCAGCTTTTAGACCCCTGACTCCAGCTTTTAGACCCCTGACTCCAGCTTTTAGACCCCTGACCCCAGCTTTTAGACCCCTGACCCCAGTTTTAGACCCCAGACTCCAGCTTTTAGACTCCTGACTCCAGCTTTTAGACCCCCTGACTCCAGCTTTTAGACCCCTGACTCCAGCTTTAAGACCCCAGACTCCAGCTTTTAGACCCCAGACTCCAGCTTTTAGACCCCTGACTCCAGCCACACAGACAAGACACCCCCGCCCACTCGGCCACACACAAATGTGGCCACGTCGTTACGTCACATAAAGGTCTAGACTGACGTCATTCCTATGTGACGACATTCACGGTCACGCGTTGAAAACTGGGACTCGGCGAGATTCTCGGAGCATCGCGTGGGTTGGGGGTGAGGATGGCAATGACTAATTGATGAGTTGAATGCTCTTTCCTAAATATTTGCCTGAGAGCGTTGATTTCAGATGGAGGAAACGGATGGGGAGATGGGGCGCCGGGGAGGTGGGGCGCCAGGGGGCAACAATGTACCGTAAAACTGCGGGTTTTTGTGTGTGAAGATATCCACCGGAGCTACATTGTACCGTAAAACTGAGTTTTTCTTGCAATTGATTCTTTTACGGAGTCATACTGAGGTAGAAATGCGATGAATTGTCGGCTCTACGCTTTTCATAAAGTATCAAAGTATTGGGATGAAGTCTTTACCCCCTCTCCTCAATGTCCCACACTTCACCAATATATGAAGTGGATATAATTTCACTTTTTTTATGTAGGCTATATTTATAAAAGCTTGATATAAAAACATTATTATTTTAAACATGTGTTATGTAGCTTCTCTTCAATTGTTTAAAAATAAATTAATAATGCAAATAATTACGTCATAACGTAATTAAAAACATTCCGCCATCATATCACGTGATCTGAGGTTAAAATAAATCGGTAGATGATGAATTCCAGACAGGCAGACAGACAGACAGACAGACAGACAGACAGACAGACAGACAATCAGACAGACAGACAGACAGACAGACAGACAGACAGACAGACAGACAGACAGACAGACAGACAGACAGACAGGCAGGCAGGCAGGCAGGCAGACAGACAGACAGACAGACAGACAGACAGACAGACAGACAGACAGACAGACAGACAGACAGACAGACAGACAGACAGACAGACAGACAGGCAGACCGATAGAAAGGCGGACGGACAGACAGACAGACAGACAGACAGGCAGGCAGGCAGGCAGGCAGGCAGACAGACAGACAGACAGGCAGACCGATAGAAAGGCGGACGGACAGACAAAAGAAATCGTGTAATATCTAGCAATCACTATTATCACGACCGAATTAGTGTAATTAAAGTTGGTGTTAAGATTTAGTAAAGAACCGTTGTGGAACAAGTTCAAGTACTTAGCACTCCTATACGTTCTCCACACTACGTGCCACTGTGAAACACAGGTTAAAAAAATTTCAAACTCGATGCAGTTGTTGAGTTCGATCGTGAATTCTATCCACCCCCCCCCCCCAGCATACCACAGTGGCTGGCCCAGTCCTTGTGTTGTATAGGGGTACAAGTTTTTAAAGTGGGGGCTAACATGAAAAGGTTTACAGTAAAGTGTGTCTGGCGAGGATTTAAATTGATTTCCGATGGGGGTGGGGGAGGAGAGGTGGCTTGAGTGCGGAAGGTTCCAAATGGGAAAGAAATTTTTTATCCAATTTTTTATCCAAATAATATTCGTGGGCTCGCGTGTGTAGACATAGTAGCCTGTCTCGTCCACACAGTTGCCTGTCTCGTCCACACAGTCGCCTGTCTCGTCCACAGACACAGTCGCCTGTCTCGTCCACACAGTTGCCTGTCTCGTCCACACAGTCGCCTGTCTCGTCCACAGACACAGTCGCCTGTCTCGTCCACAGACACAGTCGCCTGTCTCGTCCACACACACAGTCGCCTGTCTCGTCCACACAGTCACCTGTCTCGTCCACAGACACAGTCGCCTGTCTCGTCCACACAGTCGCCTGTCTCGTCCACACAGTCGCCTGTCTCGTCCACACACACAGTCGCCTGTCTCGTTCACACAGTCGCCTGTCTCGTCCACACACACAGTCGCCTGTCTCGTCCACACACACAGTCGCCTGTCTCGTCCACATACACAGTCGCCTGTCTCGTCCACACAGTCGCCTGTCTCGTCCACACAGTCGCCTGTCTCGTCCACACACACAGTCGCCTGTCTCGTCCACACACACAGTCGCCTGTCTCGTCCACACACACAGTCGCCTGTCTCGTCCACACACACAGTCGCCTGTCTCGTCCATACAGCCGCCTGTCTCGTCCACACAGTCACCTGTCTCGTCCACACAGTCGCCTGTCTCGTCCACACAGTCGCCTGTCTCGTCCACACAGTCCCCTGTCTCGTCCACACAGTCACCTGTCTCGTCCACAGACACAGTCCCCTGTCTCGTCCACACAGTCGCCTGTCTCGTCCACACAGTCGCCTGTCTCGTCCACACACACAGTCGCCTGTCTCGTCCACACACACAGTCGCCTGTCTCGTCCACACAGACGCCTGTCTCGTCCACACAGTCGCCTGTCTCGTCCACAGACACAGTCACCTGTCTCGTCCACAGACACAGTCGCCTGTCTCGTCCACACAGTCGCCTGTCTCGTCCACACAGTCGCCTGTCTCGTCCACAGACACAGTCACCTGTCTCGTCCACACAGTCACCTGTCTCGTCCACACAGTCGCCTGTCTCGTCCACAGACACAGTCACCTGTCTCGTCCACACAGTCGCCTGTCTCGTCCACACAGTCGCCTGTCTCGTCCACACAGTCGCCTGTCTCGTCCACAGACACAGTCACCTGTCTCGTCCACAGACACAGTCCCCTGTCTCGTCCACACAGTCGCCTGTCTCGTCCACACAGTCGCCTGTCTCGTCCACAGACACAGTCGCCTGTCTCGTCCACACAGTCGCCTGTCTCGTCCACAGACACAGTCGCCTGTCTCGTCCACACAGTCCCCTGTCTCGTCCACAGACACAGTCGCCTGTCTCGTCCACAGACACAGTCGCCTGTCTCGTCCACACAGTCGCCTGTCTCGTCCACAGACACAGTCGCCTGTCTCGTCCACACAGTCGCCTGTCTCGTCCACAGACACAGTCGCCTGTCTCGTCCACACAGTCGCCTGTCTCGTCCACAGACACAGTCGCCTGTCTCGTCCACACAGTCGCCTGTCTCGTCCACAGACACAGTCGCCTGTCTCGTCCACACAGTCCCCTGTCTCGTCCACACAGTCGCCTGTCTCGTCCACAGACACAGTCGCCTGTCTCGTCCACAGACACAGTCACCTGTCTCGTCCACAGACACAGTCGCCTGTCTCGTCCACACACACAGTCGCCTGTCTCGTCCACACACACAGTCGCCTGTCTCGTCCACACACACAGTCGCCTGTCTCGTCCACAGACACAGTCACCTGTCTCGTCCACACAGTCCCTTGTCTCGTCCACACAGTCGCCTGTCTCGTCCACAGACACAGTCGCCTGTCTCGTCCACAGACACAGTCGCCTGTCTCGTCCACACAGTCGCCTGTCTCGTCCACACACACAGTCGCCTGTCTCGTCCACACACACAGTCGCCTGTCTCGTCCACACAGTCGCCTGTCTCGTCCACACAGTCGCCTGTCTCGTCCACAGACACAGTCGCCTGTCTCGTACACACAGTCGCCTGTCTCGTCCACACAGTCGCCTGTCTCGTCCACACAGTCGCCTGTCTCGTCCACACAGTCGCCTGTCTCGTCCACAGACACAGTCACCTGTCTCGTCCATACAGTCGCCTGTCTCGTCCACACAGTCGCCTGTCTCGTCCACAGACACAGTCGCCTGTCTCGTCCACACAGTCGCCTGTCTCGTCCACACAGTCGCCTGTCTCGTCCACACACACAGTCGCCTGTCTCGTCCACACAGTCGCCTGTCTCGTCCACAGACACAGTCGCCTGTCTTGTCCACACACACAGTCGCCTGTCTCGTCCACAGACACAGTCACCTGTCTCGTCCACAGACACAGTCCCCTGTCTCGTCCACACAGTCGCCTGTCTCGTCCACACAGTCGCCTGTCTCGTACACAGTCGCCTGTCTCGTCCACACACACAGTCCCCTGTCTCGTCCACACAGTCACCTGTCTCGTCCACACAGTCACCTGTCTCGTCCACACAGTCCACTGTCTCGTCCACACAGTCACCTGTCTCGTCCACACAGTCGCCTGTCTCGTCCACAGACACAGTCACCTGTCTCGTCCACAGACACAGTCCCCTGTCTCGTCCACACAGTCGCCTGTCTCGTCCACACAGTCGCCTGTCTCGTCCATAGACACAGTCACCTGTCTCGTCCACACAGTCGCCTGTCTCGTCCACAGACACAGTCGCCTGTCTCGTCCACACAGTCGCCTGTCTCGTCCACAGACACAGTCACCTGTCTCGTCCACAGACACAGTCCCCTGTCTCGTCCACACAGTCGCCTGTCTCGTCCACACAGTCGCCTGTCTCGTCCATAGACACAGTCACCTGTCTCGTCCACACAGTCGCCTGTCTCGTCCACAGACACAGTCGCCTGTCTCGTCCACAGACACAGTCACCTGTCTCGTCCACAGACACAGTCACCTGTCTCGTCCACACAGTCGCCTGTCTCGTCCACAGACACAGTCACCTGTCTCGTCCACAGACACAGTCGCCTGTCTCGTCCACACAGTCGCCTGTCTCGTCCACAGACACAGTCACCTGTCTCGTCCACAGACACAGTCACCTGTCTCGTCCACACAGTCCACTGTCTCGTCCACACAGTCGCCTGTCTCGTCCACACAGTCGCCTGTCTCGTCCACAGACACAGTCACCTGTCTCGTCCACACAGTCGCCTGTCTCGTCCACACAGTCGCCTGTCTCGTCCACACAGTCGCCTGTCTCGTCCACACAGTCGCCTGTCTCGTCCACAGACACAGTCACCTGCCTCGTCCACAGACAGTCACCTGTCTCGTCCACACAGTCGCCTGTCTCGTCCACACACACAGTCGCCTGTCTCGTCCACACAGTCGCCTGTCTCGTCCACAGACACAGTCGCCTGTCTCGTCCACAGACAGTCCCCTGTCTCGTCCACACAGTCACCTGTCTCGTCCACACAGTCGCCTGTCTCGTACACACAGTCGCCTGTCTCGTCCACACACACAGTCCCCTGTCTCGTCCACACAGTCCCCTGTCTCGTCCACACAGTCACCTGTCTCGTCCACACAGTCACCTGTCTCGTCCACACAGTCCACTGTCTCGTCCACACAGTCACCTGTCTCGTCCACACAGTCGCCTGTCTCGTCCACACAGTCGCCTGTCTCGTCCACAGACACAGTCACCTGTCTCGTCCACACAGTCGCCTGTCTCGTCCACACAGTCGCCTGTCTCGTCGACACAGTCGCCTGTCTCGTCTACACAGTCACCTGTCTCGTCCACACAGTCGCCTGTCTCGTCCACACAGTCACCTGTCTCGTCCACACAGTCACCTGTCTCGTCCACACAGTCGCCTGTCTCGTCCACACACACAGTCACCTGTCTCGTCCACAGACACAGTCGCCTGTCTCGTCCACACAGTCGCCTGTCTCGTCCACACAGTCGCCTGTCTCGTCCACAGACACAGTCACCTGTCTCGTCCACAGACACAGTCACCTGTCTCGTCCACACAGTCGCCTGTCTCGTCTACACAGTCGCCTGTCTCGTCCACACAGTCGCCTGTCTCGTCCACACAGTCACCTGTCTCGTCCACAGACACAGTCGCCTGTCTCGTCCACAGACACAGTCACCTGTCTCGTCCACACAGTCGCCTGTCTCGTCCACACAGTCGCCTGTCTCGTCCACACAGTCGCCTGTCTCGTCCACACAGTCGCCTGTCTCGTCCACACAGTCGCCTGTCTCGTCAACAGACACAGTCGCCTGTCTCGTCCACAGACACAGTCACCTGTCTCGTCCACACAGTCGCCTGTCTCGTCCACACAGTCGCCTGTCTCGTCCACACACACAGTCGCCTGTCTCGTCCACACACACAGTCGCCTGTCTCGTCCACACACACAGTCGCCTGTCTCGTCCACACACACAGTCGCCTGTCTCGTCCATACAGCCGCCTGTCTCGTCCACACAGTCACCTGTCTCGTCCACACAGTCGCCTGTCTCGTCCACACAGTCGCCTGTCTCGTCCACACAGTCCCCTGTCTCGTCCACACAGTCGCCTGTCTCGTCCACACAGTCGCCTGTCTCGTCCACACAGTCCCCTGTCTCGTCCACACAGTCACCTGTCTCGTCCACAGACACAGTCCCCTGTCTCGTCCACACAGTCGCCTGTCTCGTCCACACAGTCGCCTGTCTCGTCCACACAGTCGCCTGTCTCGTCCACAGACACAGTCACCTGTCTCGTCCACACACACAGTCGCCTGTCTCGTCCACACAGACGCCTGTCTCGTCCACACAGTCGCCTGTCTCGTCCACACAGTCGCCTGTCTCGTCCACACAGTCACCTGTCTCGTCCACAGACACAGTCGCCTGTCTCGTCCACACAGTCGCCTGTCTCGTCCACACAGTCGCCTGTCTCGTCCACAGACACAGTCACCTGTCTCGTCCACAGACACAGTCACCTGTCTCGTCCACACAGTCGCCTGTCTCGTCTACACAGTCGCCTGTCTCGTCCACACAGTCGCCTGTCTCGTCCACACAGTCACCTGTCTCGTCCACACAGTCGCCTGTCTCGTCCACACAGTCACCTGTCTCGTCCACAGACACAGTCGCCTGTCTCGTCCACAGACACAGTCACCTGTCTCGTCCACAGACACAGTCACCTGCCTCGTCCACACAGTCACCTGTCTCGTCCACACAGTCGCCTGTCTCGTCCACACAGTCGCCTGTCTCGTCCACACAGTCACCTGTCTCGTCCACACAGTCGCCTGTCTCGTCCACACAGTCGCCTATCTCGTCCACACAGTCACCTGTCTCGTCCACAGACACAGTCACCTGTCTCGTCCACACAGTCGCCTGTCTCGTCCACACAGTCGCCTGTCTCGTCCACACAGTCGCCTGTCTCGTCCACACAGTCGCCTGTCTCGTCCACACAGTTGCCTATCTCGTCCACACAGTCACCTGTCTCGTCCACACAGTCGCCTGTCTCGTCCACACAGTCGCCTGTTTTGTTAAGACAACTAATACAACTAATTCTCCATGTTTTAAGATCACATGTACAACGTGATATCCTAACAGTCTGCTGGTACACTGGAAGTTTGGTCGTGTCCACTTCCACCCCCTCCCTCCCAACCCCCACCCCCCACCCATGCTGGCATTCCTCGCTGCCACTGGCAGACATGACGTCACTTCCGGAATGTCTTCCAAACGTGTACAACTAGAAAGCTAATCATCGACTCAACGGCTATTTACACAACATTTTGCTTTTACCCGCGAGGAAATTTGAAACTTCTTGAAGTGACACTAAGCCTCGCTGGTAAATGGCTACCAATGAAAAGACTCGACACACGCGTCTCCCCCAATGAAATAATTCGTTACATACATGTCTTACAATGTTAAACTTTCGGCTTAGAGACTGACCAGTTTCTCGTTGGAGATATATTAACATGGTGGATTTGCGGTGAATATGTGTATGGTGTATGTACTACTCTGGAGTATGTTCAACTTTATGGTTTGCTGCATGTGGTGTCAAATATAATGTGGTCATCAAGCAAGGTAAAAAAATATTTAAACACAAGGCATGATCAAATCTAATGTATTCATCAATTGAGGTCAGCTATAATGTATTCAACGAGTGAGGTCAACTCTACTGCCCTGATACAACAACAAGATGCAACCCTTACCTGGCTGGTTGATGTTCACATCGAAAATCTTCTCCACCTGCCGGTTGTACGCTGTGATGTGAAAGACCGTGGTGGGCGTGTCCTCAATGCACGAGATATTTACAGGAACTACGTCATCAGACACGCGCTCCCAGCGCATGTACTCGCCGTCGCCATGGACGCGGAACACATCCGCCCACAACCTGGAGCAGACGAGAAACACGTTAGGTCAAGGTCGGCAGACAAGAACTTACGAGGGCAAGGTTAGCAGACAAAACCGCGTGAGGTCAAGGTTATCAGACGAAATCGCAAGAGGTCAAGGTTAGCAGTCGAGAAACGAGTGATGTCAAGGTTAGCAGACAAGATTGCATGAGGTCAAGGTTAGCAGACAAGATCGCATGAGGTCAAGGTTAGCAGACAAGATTGCATGAGGTCAAGGTTAGTAGACAAGATTGCATGAGGTCAAGGTTAGCAGACGAGATCGCATGAAGGTCAAGGTTAACCGAGGAGCTCTTAAAGTAGAATCCCGCGGGAAGCTGTAACAAAATCGGAAGACAACAGACCAGACTTGCAGACGACCGCATGACTGGCTTGAAGACATAAACTGTAGCTAATGCAACTCTAGACAAAGGCTTTTAGCACTTGACGCTACTTACGGCCCAGAGACAGGAAAAGGGGGGGGGGGGGGCTGTAACAATGGCGAGATGCCAGAAATCAATAGGCGAAAGTCGAAAATTGAATGGGATAATCCCGCTAAAGGTATCCGTGGGTTCTATGATCGCGTGGCTTTGTGCATCGTTGTCGGATTCCTCCACCTGCACAGTTACACACACACACACACACACAAAAACACACACACACACACAATCGGGGTAAAAAAAATTTAAATTTGTAATTTCTTGCTCCAGGTATACTCTAGGTTATTTAAAGACAGTTTTAGGTGATCACTGGAAAGGCGAAACAATCCTATCGTGGTGTTAGTGCCGCTGTTAGTTTAACTTCTAACAAGAACCACATGCATGGTACATAGACCCGTCAACAATGCAGCATATAGACCCGCCCACAAGGTACAGAGACACGCCCACAAGGTATAGAGACACGCCCACAATGCCACACACAGACCCGCCCACAATGCCACACACAGACCCGCCCACAATGTCACATACAGACCCGCCCACAATGCCACATACAGACCCGCCCACAATGCCACACACAGAGCCGCCCACAATGCCACACACAGACCCGCCCACAATGCCACACACAGACCCGCCCACAATGCCACACACAGACCCGCCCACAATGCCACACACAGACCCGCCCACAATGCCACACACAGACCCGCCCACAATGCCACATACAGACCCGCCCACAATGCCACACACAGAGCCTTACAGACTGAGACAACACCAGCCGTCTAGGTGAAATCGATTTTCAGTAAAACAAAGATGCCATCAGGATCTTGCAGGCGTGTGTTGGACTAGAGACTTGGAGCATACGGGAGGTGGTCAGTGCTATCTTAGGGGAGGTGGTCAGTGCTGTCTTAGGGGAGGTGGTCAGTGCTATGTGGGGTGGAAGGGGTCAGTGCTATCTTAGGGGGAGGTGGTCAGTGCAATCTTAGGGGAGGTGGTCAGTGCTGTCTTAGGGGAGGTGGTCAGTGCTGTCTTAGGGGAGGTGGTCAGTGCTATGTGGGGTGGGAGGTGGTCAGTGCTATCTTAGGGGGAGGTGGTCAGTGCTATCTTAGGGGAGGTGGTCAGTGCTGTCTTAGGGGAAGTGGTCAGTGCTGTCTTAGGGGAGGTGGTCAGTGCTATGTGGGGTGGGAGGGGTCAGTGCTATCTTAGGGGAGGTGGTCAGTGCTATCTTAGGGGAGGTGGTCAGTGCTGTCTTAGGGGAGGTGGTCAGTGCTATGTGGGGTGGGAGGGGTCAGTGCTGTCTTAGGGGAGGTGGTCAGTGCTATCTTAGGGGAGGTGGTCAGTGCTGTCTTAGGGGAGGTGGTCAGTGCTATCTTAGGGGAGGTGGTCAGTGCTATGTGGGGTGGGAGGGGTCAGTGCTATCTTAGGGGAGGTGGTCAGTGCTATCTTAGGGGAGGTGATCAGTGCTGTCTTAGGGGAGGTGGTCAGTGTTATGTGGGGTGGGAGGGGTCAGTGCTATCTTAGGGGAGGTGGTCAGTGCTATCTTAGGGGAGGTGGTCAGTGCTATCTTAGGGGAGGTGGTCAGTGCTATGTGGGGTGGGAGGGGTCAGTGCTATCTTAGGGGAGGTGGTCAGTGCTATCTTAGGGGAGGTGGTCAGTGCTGTCTTAGGGGAGGTGGTCAGTGCTATCTTAGGGGTGGTGGTCAGTGCTGTCTTAGGGGAGGTGGTCAGTGCTATCTTAGGGGTTGTGGTCAGTGCTGTCTTAGGGGAGGTGGTCAGTGCTGTCTTAGGGGAGGTGGTCAGTGCTGTCTTAGGGGAGGTGGTCAGTGCTATCTTAGGGGAGGGGTCAGTGCTGTGGGGGGGGGGGGTGGGAGGGGTCAGTGTTATGTGGGGTGAATGGGGTCAGTGCTGTGTGGGTCGGGAGGGGTCAGTGCTATCTTAGGGGAGGTGGTCAGTGCTGTCCTAAGGAAGGTGGTCAGTGCTATGTGGGGTGGGGGTGGTCTAAGTGGCCTATTGATGACGTTGTGCACATGTTTGAATCACGCAATGAAAAAACGAAACAGTAAAACATAACGACCGTCAGTAACAAAAACCGTTGCTACAGTCCCAGCTAAAATGTCAAGCCATGAACAGATCCACGACAACACAGCATCATTAGCTCTGCTGTTTCACCATCTCATTAGTCAGCTGATCTCAGGTTCCCGGTGCTTTATTGATGAGATTTCATCATTTGTAAACTTTTTTCTTGTCACGTTTGTTTTAAGCGTTTTAAACATTGCACAACCCGCAAGGTACGGCTCAAAGCTATTGGCTCACAGCTAGCGAAAAACAACAGTTTATAAGTAGCGGCTGACGACTCACAGAAGCGGCTCACAGAAACGACTGGCGGCTCACAAGAAACGACTGGCGGCTCACAACAAGCAGGTATTCGAATTGGTGGATAGCCATACACCGAGTCTAACTATAGAAGGTTCACGCCAAGCTGGAAGCCTCGGTGCTTAAGTTGGTTCTAGGTAACAAACAGCAGCTTAAGACAAGCGTTCTCAACACACACCAAACTCCCCCCACACACACCTAACTCCTCCCCCCCAATACATACCAAGCTCCCTTCACACACCAACCCCCCCCCCCCCCCTCAACACACACAACTGACTCATTTCCCCCCCCCCCCCCCCCCCCCCCAATTTTCGCCTCCCACTGATCACGTTACGGAAACAAATTTACAATAGAAAAAAAAACGGATTTTCCCGGAGTGAATGGAAATATCCGACCCCCGGGCTAAATCTGATAGCGTCGAGTATGTTTCGAATACCTTAGCAGGTATCGATTCTTTTAAATACCGAATACATCTGATTAGTGTTTATTCTAATGTCTGCTGCAACTCACAAGTTCAAGGTCGCTAGATTTTCATGATCGCTTAGTGATTTTAGACGACCCAGCGGTTTTCCTGGATCTTTGTATTTTATCTTAAGCACGTGACTCATGTGATGAAGACGTAGCGTCTCTAGCTTAGCTCTATCTTAGCTATGTAATCTTGGTTCGATGGACGACATCGATACTCTACCTCTCTATAGTCGTAGTTATAACGATGTCGCTTGTTAATATAGGAGCGATACCAAGAGATTCAATAGGACTTGTGGTATTGCCAGAGTCCGCCCCCAAGGGCTTAATCGTCTGGTGAAGCTGCCCTAGCTGGTCATTCGGTCAGTATATGACAGGATGGCCAGTCTATGACAGGTTGGTCAGTCTATAACAGGTTGGTCAGTCTATGACATGATGGCCAGTCTGTGACAGGCTGGTCAGTCTATGACATGTTGGTCACTCTATGACAGGCTGGTCAGTCTATGACAGGCTGGTCAGTCTATGACAGGCTGGTTAGTCTATGATATGTTGGTCAGTCTATGACAGGCTGGTCAGTGTATGATATGTTGGTCAGTCTATGACAGGCTGGTCAGTCTATGATATGTTGGTCAGTCTATGACAGGCTGGTCAGTCAATGACATGATGTCCAGTCTATGACATGATTGTCCGCCGATGAGACATTGGCCAGTCTATGACAGAATGGTCAATCTATAACGTAATGGTCAGTCTATAACATAATAGTCAGTCTATAACATAATGGTCAGTCTATGACATAATGGTCCGCCGATGAGACGTTGGTCAGTCTACGATGCGCTGACCAACCAGATCCCGAGTAACGAACCAATCAGGTTCAACTAGCCAGCTAATCAATGTTAGTGAGCACACAGCTACCGGTAAGCCGATCATTTGAAGACTGTCCTCAGGCATGATCCGCGGCCCTCATCAGCTCCCGGTCACACATGGGAGTGGGCAGCAGAGGGTAGGCCGGATAGAGACGGTCAGTTTGGGTCAGTTGGGAAAATGGTAATACACGCCTGCATGATCCTGATGCATTGGTTCAACAAGCTGACATGATCTTAGTGCACTAGGCCTACATACAGACAGGTGACACGATCTTAGTGCACTAGGCCTACATACAGACAGGTGACACGATCTTAGTGCACTAGGCCTACATACAGACAGGTGACACGATCTTAGTGCACTAGGCCTACATACAGACAGGTGACACGATCTTAGTGCACTAGGCCTACATACAGACAGGTGACACGATCTTAGTGCACTAGGCCTACATACAGACAGGTGACACGATCTTAGTGCACTAGGCCTACATACAGACAGGTGACACGATCTTAGTGCACTAGGCCTACATAAAGACAGGTGCCACGATCTTAGTGCACTAGGCCTACATACAGACAGGTGCCACGATCTTAGTGCACTAGATCTACATACAGACAGGTGACACGATCTTAGTGCACTACATAAAGACAGGTGCACCAGGAAATCCCTCTACCCACCACGGAGCATGTCTGATGCCTTGAAAATTTCCCACCAGCCAATTTGACCAGTCAATTGACCAGGCTGACGTCACGGATTACTGATGGGATTATCGACACCTCGTGACCGTGTTAACACTTCCGGTTGTAGCAGACGTCGGGGCGGGCTGGAGATGTAATCTAGATCTGGGATGTTTTCAATTTGTGGCGAGCTAAGGGTTAATACCAGACATCACAGATCGGCGAGCTAGGGGTTAATAGACATCACACCACAGACATCCCAGTACGATATGCCCACCACAAAAAAAAAAAATCCTCACGTTAGAAAACTCTCCCAGATATAGACTAGTATTATCTCGAGCCTAGAGGTCTTCGATATTTACCTGTATGTTTTCACCATATATGCTACACATTTTTACGTAATCATTTTATTTTTGTTTTGTTGTATTATAATAAAGGAAAAACCCGACGTTCAAAGGGAAAACCCGACGTTCACAGGGAAAACCCGACGTTCACACCTTAAGTTACCCTCCTCTTTAAGCTGCTAGTATCTTTTGTTTTACGCTGACTATAAGCCGCCTCCCCCGCCCCTTACCTTGGATTAATTCGACCATTGAGTGATTTAGGTCGGAGCGGTGAAGATTCATGAGTACTCACCCCAGCTCAAGGTGTTAGTTGATCGTCACGTGATGCACTCACCGCGCGCTATTTTAAACCTGACAAACGCACGAGCTTTGATTTTCTTAGACTCACAGCTCGCGGCCATCTTTGATTTATCCATTACCGGCCACGATCAGCACCCGAGGCGCAATCGATCCATCGATCTGGTAGTTTGTTAAACGTTTGAAAATCTGAATTCATCGCCGGGGTCAAACTGTCCTTCCTGTTTGGCCGATCAATGCAGGGGAATGAACTCCTGGGTACACCGGCTGGAATTATACAGCATAGCCAGATTTCTCTCCCCGGCCGGAAGTCATAAATAAGTCTGGAACAGCAGACTAAAAGATGCATATGCTATCATTATACGGGCTTCCGGTGGCGCACGATCCCATATGAATCTGCTTTACCCATAATTCTCGGCACTCAGACGTGCCACAGTGTGGAGGGAGAAACGTGGATGTCGTCTGCTAGTCCGGGACGGTTGATTGTATTGCTACGTCGGCACTAAAACCCAGCATAGCATCTTTCAACGTCAGTAGCCTCTATGTAAGGACATCATAGAATCAATGTCAGATGCAACTATTTAATGACAACCGCCAAATGTCAATAGAGACAGATGACAAGAATCTTTGAATTCCGAAATGGTAATAAAGCCAACAAATGACATCTGTCAAATGTCACTAGTCGAATAATGACATCCTTCAAATATTGTAGCATTAAGTCAAGTGTCATTCTTCAAATGTCATATTGGCACTAAATGATAGTAATGACATCCTGCTAAAGTCAAACTTTCACAACAGCACTTCCGGCCACCTACTTACACCTACAACAGCACTTCCGGCCACCTACTTACACCTACAACAGCACTTCCGGCCACCTACTGACACCCACAACAGCACTTCCGGCCACCTACTTACACCCACAACAGCACTTCCGGCCACCTACTTACACCTACAACAGCACTTCCGGCCACCTACTGACACCCACAACAGCACTTCCGGCCACCTACTTACACCCACAACAGCACTTCCGGCCACCTACTTACACCTACAACAGCACTTCCGGCCACCTACTTACACCTACAACAGCACTTCCGGTCACCTACTTACACCTACAACAGCACTTCCGGCCACCTACTTACACCTACAACAGCACTTCCGGCCACCTACTTACACCTACAGCCCCAGTCCCATAAACCCCTTCATGTTGTATGTCCCTATCGATCCCCTTAGATCTTTGTGTGTCCTCATCTGCATCTTGCACCGACTCCCCCCCCTTCCTGCGCCGCTCTAGGGGCGGCAACCCTTTGTTTGTGCCCGCCGAGAACTGTGCCAGCATATGATTTAACGTTCCATAATCACGTCAGGTTTTTTTTGCTCCGGAGTTGTCTTTCTTTTCAGCGGCTTAATCTTCTTTCCATCACATTAGGGTGGATGTGCGCATCGTCGATGGCGCACCACGTGATGTAGCCAGCTGACCGGCGAGGTCACCTGGGCCAGGGTGACGTTTTTTGGTGAGTGATTTAGTTGGTTGGTGCACGGTCACGTGGGTAGGTGTATTACTCGGGTGTTTGATGTGGTTTAACCCGATATGCCACCACCGGCACATTGTGCCACCACACACAGAAACTCGATGTTAAACAAGTGTAAGTCTCACACAGAAAGTATCAGGCACAGGGTCTCAGCGAGTTAATTATGCCCCACCCCTTACATCTGAGTCTAAGACCTTACCTCCGAGCAATATCCCCCCCCCCCCGAGCCATTAGCCCCATGACACAAAACAAGATAAAAAATGCTGAATAAACTTTTCCCGCCAAGAACAAGCATCAACACAAGTCTAATCCTAACCCTAGCCTTTCTATTGGGGTAACCTGAAGACGTTCATATTAGAATTAGGACATTTTGAAAGGGCGGACTGGAGTCAATACAGAGCCATCAAGATAGAGAACTTAAAGTTACAGAGGTGTGTACTGTTACAAGTCATAGGTGTAGAATCACAGCTACACATCACAGCTACACATCACAGCTATACATCACAGCTACACATCACAGCTACATATCACAACTACACATCACAGCTACACATCACAGCTACACATCACAGCTACACATCACAGCCACACATCACATCACAGCTACACATCACAGCTACACATCACAGCTAGCTACACATCACATCAACCATTCAAAGACTAAATGCTACACGTCTGATATTTAGACTCACAGCCAAATTGTTAATGGCGAAGTACCCAGACAGCTATATTGGACTTAAAAGTACCCACAGACAAACACATGCATACAGACATCTAGTACTCACCTCAGCAGATGTGAATCTTGTACTCACCTCAGCAGATGTGAATCTTGTACTCACCTCAGCAGATGTGAATCTTGTACTCACCTCAGCAGATGTGAATCTTGTACTCACCTCAGCAGATGTGAATCTTGTACTCACCTCAGCAGATGTGAATCTTGTACTCACCTCAGCAGATGTGAATCTTCTACTCACCTCAGCAGATGTGAATCTTGTACTCACCTCAGCAGATGTGAATCTTGTACTCACCTCAGCAGATGTGAATCTTGTACTCACCTCAGCAGATGTGAATCTTGTACTCACCTCAGCAGATGTGAATCTTGTACTCACCTCAGCAGATGTGAATCTTGTACTCACCTCAGCAGATGTGAATCTTTCCTCGAGTGCCACGGGTTGGCTTCGTGTCCCCGGTAATTTTTCTTCAAAAGTGGGGCGCACAGTTTGTTCCCCATGGCGTCCGTCTCAGGCGGTGATTACATTCCCGCCTCCCGGTGTAATCCTCCGGCGTTCGGCAATTACATCTCTCTGATCATTACATAATCCATGGTTAATCCCTTATTCTAAGGTTAATCCAAATGTGAAGAATCGTATCAATCTGTGTGGAAATTCCGTTTGAAGATGGCTGATTAAAGAAAGAAATCCTTACACATCCGATAAGAAATGGCGAGAAGATGTACTCCTACGGGATGTTCTACTTTTACCTTGACCTGAAATAAAGGGGGGGGGGGGCAGGGGGGTTAATGAGATGGGGTTAGAATAGATTAGAGAAATTTTTTGTTGAAACAGTGACAGTGCCATTTTAACAGTGGTATTGTGACAATGTCGGCGACAAAGTGACAGTGCCGTTGTGACGGGACAGTGGCTGTGTCAGTGCCAACGTTATAGTGCCGTTGTGGCTATATCAGTGGCACTGTGACACAATATCACAGCGACACCGCTTCTTTGACACCGTGTTGGTGTCAGGTCTGCAATGACACAATCATCTCACCACGTCACGTCACAGCACAATCTGTCACGTCACAACACAATCTGTCACAGCACAATCTGTCACGTCACAACCAATGAGATTTTCACAACGTCAAAGCGCTCCAATTACTATCTTAATTAATTTCATTGACGTTGCTATAGAAACCGTCTCTGACTTCAGCTGCTACCGTATCAGTTACTGCTCACACACGCACACACACAAACACACGCACACACACACACACAGATGAGTAACGTGAGTTGTCACCACCAAGTGAAGCCAACAAAGTGAGACCGACAAAGTGAGACCGACAAAGTGAGGCGTGTAAAGTGAAACGATCAGACCTAAAAGGGGAGGCGCTGACGTCATGACTTGATCACATTACCCGCACCACGTGATCAAAGGCTGCTACAAGAGGGTTAAGGAAACCTACTGCCTGCCACTGCCTGCAAGTCTACAGTTAAAACCTACTGCCTGCCACTGCCTACTAGTCGGCAGTTAAAAGACAAGTGACCTTATCTTAAAATTTTCTCTAAAATATTTCAGTTGAAACTTGTGTACTAATTAACACCTAATTGTTTCCGACTATGATTGTTCTAATTAAATCTGAGTCTGACGTCACAGGGAGATCACTGCACGCGCTAACCCCGTGGGTTTGCCTTGAGGTGAGCGGTCAATCGATGGTACTCACACCCAGGGGAGAGAAGGGGTCAGGGTGTTAAGTCTGCGTCAGTTTGACAGCCCGTCACATAGTTGGACAGCCAGTGGCCACCCCAGTCCCTACACCAGTGGCCACCCATCACTCCCTACACCAGTGGCCACCATCAGTCCCTACACCAGTGGCCACCCATCAGTCCCTAGTGGCCACCCATCAGTCCCTAGTGGCCACCCATCAGTCCCTAGTGACCACCCATCAGTCCCTAGTGGCCACCCACCAGTCCCTACACCAGTCCCTACACCAGTGGCCACCCACCAGTCCCTACACCAATGGCCACCCACCAGTCCCTACACCAGTGGCCACCCACCAGTCCCTAGTGGCCACCCATCAGTCCCTAGTGGCCACCCATCAGTCCCTACACCAGTGGCCACCCACCAGTCCCTAGTGGCCACCCACCAGTCCCTAGTGGCCACCCACCAGTCCCTAGTGGCCACCCATCAGTCCCTAGTGGCCACCCATCAGTCCCTAGTGGCCACCCATCAGTCCCTAGTGACCACCCATCAGTCCCTAGTGGCCACCCACCAGTCCCTACACCAGTAGCCACCCACCAGTCCCTACACCAGTGGCCACCCACCAGTCCCTACACCAATGGCCACCCACCAGTCCCTACACCAGTGGCCACCCACCAGTCCCTAGTGGCCACCCATCAGTCCCTAGTGGCCACCCATCAGTCCCTACACCAGTGGCCACCCACCAGTCCCTAGTGGCCACCCACCAGTCCCTAGTGGCCACCCACCAGTCCCTAGTGGCCACCCATCAGTCCCTACACCAATGGCCACCCATCAGTCCCTACACCAGTGGCCACCCACCAGTCCGTACATCAGTGGTCACCCACCAGTCCCTAGTGGCCACCTACCAGTCCCTAGTGGCCACCCACCAGTCCGTACACCAGTGGCCACAGCTACGACAACGCGCGTGATATACTCACCAGACACACACCATCCAATGGTCAAGCCAGAGGTGCCCGGGGGTCGTCATAAATCACTAGGACATTAATGGGGATCTCTTTTCCCTAAACAACAGGGTGGGGTCGGGTTCTGGGAATAGTGGACGGCACATTTGGGGGTTGTAACTCTTGTTAACATTATGTTCATTATTAAACCCTTTAGCCGCTAATGTTAACATTGAACAATTTATCAACTGGTTCATAATGTTCAAGAATTCAGCACTGGTTAATTATGTTAAGATTAAAGAATTCAGCACTGGTTAATTATGTTAACATAAAAAAAGATTGTGTCAAAAATCATTCAAAGGCTTGTTCAAACATTTTCATTTCTTCTCGCTTGTTTAATAATTCAACAATTAAATCAAGCTATTTATTTAAAGCACCCGCCTGTTCTGAAGACCCCCCCCCCCACCCACTCCACACCACGCTGTCAACCCACCCACGTTCATTGTCCCCCACCCTCCCCCCTCCCCAAGCCCCCACCCTCCCACCAATCAAACATCTCCCGGGTTATCGATCCCCGCAGCCTGCACTTTATGATCGCAAACGTCCCTGGCTAATTCAGGCTTTACAGGTAAGTCGACCCGATCGGACCCGCGTCGACCCATTTCAACCCGGGTCGTGTGATGAGCAACTGCGGTAATTTACGTGTCTACTTCATCCTGCAGTCCCGCCCTAATTAGCCGCTTTAATTAGCTGCTCAATAAGCCTATTAGCCCGACCCACGGGTTAGATAGACGGGCGTGGGGCGGGGAACAAAGGCGACCAATAGTTTCTCATTTTTAAGTCGATTTACTTTTGTCAACGGGAAATTAGCGAACAGGGGAAAATTTAATTCAGTTTTTTTTTAAACATGGCGGACAGATACGCATGATTGGTTCTGAAGATATTTTTCAGGTTGAATGGACAGTGAAGGAACCTTTGTAAAGAGAGTTTAAGTCCTGTTGGTTTTTGTGTGGAAGTTTATGTCATGGAGGGCGGGTAAGGGTCGGGGGGGGGGGGGGCGAGTTGTATTCAGTAAGTAAAGTAAAGATTCATCTTTAGGCCTAGCGACTCATTGAACAATTGAAGTAGAGTTAATGTTTTTTGACCTCGACATACTGAAGGCATGGTGTGGTCACCAATATGCCCAGCCAGCTTCACGTCCACCAACGTAAGTCAGATACCCATCAGAGCTGGGTGGACTCCGTGACGTCATACAGTCCTAATTGAGATGCGAACAGCCAAACGCTGCGCCATTCCACCAGGCCGTCCCAAAATAATTGAATAAGGTTTAATAAGAGCTCCACGGGAAGTTGTGGGCGGGGTGGGCTCAAAAGATGGCCTAAAACAAATTATAAAATGTCCGTGGTGGTCAGGGGTGGGGGCGGCCCAGTGGTGGGGGCGGCCCAAAACAAATTTAACTCCCATTAAGGTTTGTGTAAAAACGTAATGATCAAAGGACGACGGGGGGAAAAAAGTTTGTGAAAAAGCAATCACGTAGGAAAACCGGAAATGAAATCTAGTCTCCCAAGGGAGGACAACTCTTTCTGCCAGTGGAGGCGGCTACTTCACGCTCTATATCAGGGGAGAGATGAGTCTGTCCAATATCCGACATTCGGACGTCACCGTACGGGTCAAAGGTCAGGTTCAACCTCTAAATGAAAGGTCAAGTTCAACCTCTCAGTGAAAGGTCAAGTTCAACCTCTCAGTGAAAGGTCAAGTTCAACCTCTCAGTGAAAGGTCAAGTTCAACCTCTCAGTGAAAGGCTACGTTTAACTTAAGCCGGCATTTAGTCTTTGAGTCCAATAATTAAAAACACTTTATGTTTTCAGTTTAAAGCGGCCCGGATGTCGAGTATTTGACACGAAACAAAACTGTTTTGTTGAAGCAACTAAAATGTGATGAAATGATCAGCTTACCTGAACTAAAATGTGATGAAATGATCAGCTTACCTGAACTAAAATGTGACGAAATGATCAGCTTACCTGTCCGTGGCCGGAGGGTGTTCGGTAACACCGCGGGATGAGCGGCACGGAAGTGGATTCCGTATCACGTGACTGGTGAAACAATGGCCGACACAGAATGATGATGCAGTACTCGTGAGATTTTGTTTCACGTGCGAAAACGTTTCAAACCTTGCACGAGACTAGAGCAGATCGATGTAAGATCGATCGTTGAGACGTTGGAATGTTTCCCACCAACCTCCGAGTAGCCCCTAATCGAACAAACCAAATCACAAAATGTTGGCCTAATCAGAGCTAAATTAGGCCCTCACTCGAAAATGTTGAAATCAAAGGGTAATCTATTTCACAACAAGCAGATATTGGCATTGGCGTCACTTGTTTTCGATCCAGCGCCTTATCATCTTAAAAGTGCATCCAAACATTGCATCCAAACATTGTGGTTGTACTGGTAGCTCTTCGGGGATAACTCTCTGTCAGTCTTGATTTTTTTTCTAGCGGTGGCGAGAGTTATGGGACTTGGGACTGGAATAAAAACAGTACATGGTTATATGTTAGCACTAGCAAGTACATACAACAAGACACACATAAAAAACACATACAACGACACAGACATACAACATATACATATATATATATATATATATATATATATATATATATATATATATATATATATATATATATATATATATATACAAATGCCTATAAAATATATATACAACATACAACAACACACATGTATGATCCACTAATATTGCAACACATACAATAACACATACAATAACACACACACACACACACAACACCACATGTTCTTCAACACAAATTCAGCAATACATATAACCTACACCTATATAAACACACACACATGTACATCACATACATACAACACTTACTACAACGCATATATACAGCAACACATACAAAAGACACATGCAACACACTCATAACATACTTCTGGCCCGTCTGTATGCTGGTCTAGCCGGTTCACATGTAATAGAAATCCTCATACTCTCACATATACAATGGCTGCCGTTTTGTTTGTCTAGAGTCGCCATGGTTACCGAAGCATACATTTCACCCCAATCCTTACCACATAGAGTCGACGCTTCAGACGTAACTAACGCTGAGATATCCAATCAATGTAATTTTTTTATTCTTATACTAACAAACAGCAATATAAAAACAACCACCCACATACACTATCACATAAAAACATAACTAAAGAACAACATGCGAACACAGACATGTATACATGTAGCAACATACAAACCCAGACCCATAAAGACCCAGAACCATATTGAACCATAGAGACACAGAACCACACTGACCCACACTGACCCATACAGACCAGAACCACACTGACCCATACAGACACAGAACCACACTGACCCACACTGACCCATACAGACCCAGAACCACACTGACCCATACAGACCAGAACCACACTGACCCATACAGACACAGAACCACACTGACCCACACTGACCCATACAGACCCAGAACCACACTGACCCATACAGACCAGAATCACACTGACCCATACAGACACAGAACCACACTGACCCACACTGACCCATACAGACCCAGAACCACACTGACCCATACAGACCAGAACCACACTGACCCATACAGACACAGAACCACACTGACCCATACAGATACAGAACCACACTGACCCATACAGACCCAGAACCACACCGACCCATACAGACCCAGAACCACACCGACCCATACAGACCCAGAACCATACCGACCAACCATACCGACCCATACAGAACCACACCGACCCATACAGACCCAGAACCACACCGACCCATACAGAACCACACTGACCCATACAGACCCAGAACCACACTGACCCATACAGACCCATAGAGACCCAGTCCCATGCAGACCCATCTGAACACACCACTGTATAGAAAGCCCCACCCCGCCCTCAATAACCCAACCAATCAACGCCAGCCTTTGAACACAAACAAACCGCCCACAACTTGTCCAAATCTTCTAAAACAGCTCGAGCTTAAACCTCTCCATCTCTTTACTTTCTCGCGCAGCTTAATTGCCTGTCAATTAGCTGATTGGTTTAAAATATGTTTAATTATAAAAGTGAAAGTCGTCGGGAAATAAGAATTTTTTTTAAAAAAAAAAGGACTTGTCAAAGTAAGGAAACGACATCGATTTAGCGACACAGAATATTTCAAGGCTGGGAGGTGTCCCCATCACAGCTGGGAGGTGTCCTTTATCAGGGATGGGAGGTGTTCTTTATCAGGGGTGGGAGGTGTCCTTTATCAGGGATGGGAGGTATCCTTTATCAGGGATGGGAGGTGTCCTTTATCAGGGATGGGTGGTGTTCTTTATCAGGGGTGGGAGGTGTCCTTTATCAGGGGTGGGAGGTGTTCTCTTACCAGGGGTGGGAGGTGTCCCCCTCAAGCTGGGACTTTATTTTATTGCCATTTCATGGACTTTTTCTTTAAGTTTAAGTGAATCTCTTCCGAAAATTGATTTGCTTTGATTTAATTGAGGCTTGGCGAATTTTTCTAAAACGCAATTCACCTCAAAAAAGTTAATTTTAAACTAATTTATGTTTTTGGGTCAACTGCTTGGGTTCATTTTTGTAGTTGGCTTGAAAGACATAGAAGAATTACGGATAAGTGCTATAATGGTGGTCATCTAAACAGTGGTGGTCATCTTTACAGTGATGGTCATCTTTGTGCTACAGTGGTAGTCATCTATACAGTAGTGGTCATCTTTACAGTGGTGGTCATCTTTACAGTGGTGGTCATCTTTACAGCGGTGGTCAATGAGCTGAGATCCGTGAAAAAGATGTCCCGACTAGCACGCCACTAATAACTAAACACCTCGCCTATAGGCGATAATGAATCACCCACCGCTGAACCAACTCCGGCAAAATGGCGGCCGGACTGTGACGTGAACCGGAAGCTGACAAAAGGGAAAAAGTTATTTTCCCAGCAGACGAGAGTTGCCAGGGTGTCGCACACATCAGCGGTCTAATTCTTGGTGCCAGATCCAGGATCAAAGTTTCATGGGCGGTCGCTGCTCGCAGGTGGTCAGTGGCCAATATTTAATTAGGGCCCGGGTCTTAACGACTGGCTGGTCAATCGGACTAGTAGGTGGCGGGGGGGGGGGGGGGGGAGGTTGGGAGGATGAGGGGTTATTAGTGGTGGGAAAGTACATTGTGCGGGGTAAGTATAAGGTAACATTGTGTGGGTCGCTTAGAGTACATTTTGTGTGGAAAGGCTGAAGTACTCCCATAATAATATCTTACGACCTTGCCCCTTCCTGATATCTGGTCTTTCCCTGGTACCCAGTCTCATTAAGATCTACAGTCTCCCTACGTTTCTCAGATTTGACCTGAGACCTACACTTTCAATGTGAGGCTTTCCCTGGGACCTACAGAGAGGCCGAGGTTGAAAGACCGGAAGTTGCTAGACTGACAAAATAGTAGCGTGAGGGATGGGTGGGGTTGAAATACTGGACAGTTATGCTATGGTGATATGGACATTCTTGCTGTTCTTTTTTCGACATTGTGTTATGAACACCTTAATTAAAACGTTAATTGTACGAAGTCGTGATTAGTATGCATGAGTGGGTGATACAACCGGTCAATTAACTGTTACATAGGTGGCATTTAATGTCTGCATGGACTACATGTAAGCGAGGGGACTGAGGATCAAAACCATCCCAGCCATCAAACGAGAGATGGAGAGATCATTAAGTCTAGCACTTGATGACCTCAGTGTTAACAAGATTCCAGAATCTTCTACAATTTTTCTTTTTGAATCATTGCTGCGCTCACATATATATTGTACTCTGTGTAGTTAGGGAAAGGGTTTGTGTTTGTAGTACACACGTATTTACAGATGTGTCTGACATAATTGTATTGATCAATGCTCGTAGTGTGGTCAGTCGTGGTTGTAGTGTGGTCAGTGGTGGTCGTAGTGTGGTCAGTCGTGGACGTAGTGTGGTCAGTCGTGGACGTAAATTGGTCAGTGGTGGTTGTAGTGTGGTCAGTCGTGGTCAGTCGTGGTCGTAGTGTGGTCAGTCGTGGTCATAGTGTGGTCAGTCGTGGTCGTAGTGTGGTCAGTCGTGGTCGTAGTGTGGTCAGTCGTGGTCGTAGTGTGGTCAGTCGTGGTCGTAGTGTGGTCAGTCGTGGTCGTAGTTTGGTCAGTGGTGGTTGTAGTTTGGTCAGTAATTGGCTGGTCAGTGATATAGGCGGGGAGGTGTTGTTGTCTTCCTCTGTCCATGGAGGTGTGGGGTTGGGGGCGGGGATTCGTTGGTTTGTCAGTGAGCTGATAAGGGCGGGTACGGGGAGGACGGTCTAACGAAACTGACAAGAAGATAAATACTGGCCAGGCCTCAAGGGTTCGTGCTGGTAATGGCACCACGTCCAGACAGTGGCTGGTTCAAGGAGGGAAGATGTTGGGAGGTTTTTTGGTTTAAGGTCACAGTGAGACCAGTCGATGAGACCAGTCGATGAGAGATGAGACCAATCGATGAAACCAGTCGATGGGACCAGTCGATGAGACCAGTCGATGAGACCAGTCGATGAGACCAGTCGATGAGACCAGTCGATAGGACCAGTCGATGAGACCAGTCGATGAGACCAGTCGATGAGACCAGTCGATGAGACCAGTCGATGAGACCAGTCCATGAGACCAGAGATGAGACCAGTCCATGAGACCAGTCGATGAGACCAGTCGATGAGACCAGTCGATGGGACCAGTCGATGAGACCAAAGATTGGACCAGTCGATGAGACCAGCCGATGAGACCAGTCGATGAGACCAGCCGATGAGACCAGTCGATGAGACCAGTCGATGGGACCAGTCGATGAGACCAGTCGATGAGACCAAAGATTGGACCAGTCGATGAGACCAGCCGATGAGACCAGTCGATGGGACCAGCCGATGAGACCAGCCGATGAGACCAGTCGATGAGACCAGTTCATGAGACCAGTCCATGAGACCAGTCCATGAGACCAGTCGATTGGACCAGTCGATGAGACCAAAGATGAGTCCAAAGATGAGACCAGTCGATGAGACGAGTCGATGAGACCAGTCGATGAGTCCAAAGATGAGACCAGTCGATGAGACCAGTCCATGAGACCAGTCGATGAGACCAGTCGATGAGAGCAGTCGATGACACCAGTCGATGAGACCAGTCGATGAGTCCAAAGATGAGACCAGTCGATGAGACCAGTCCATGAGACCAGTCGATGAGACCAGTCGATGAGAGAAGTCGATGACACCAGTCGATGAGACCAGTCGATGAGTCCAAAGATGAGACCAGTCCATGAGACCAGTCGATGAGACCAGTCGATGACACCAGTCGATGAGACCAGTCCATGAGACCAAAGATGAGACCAGTCGATGAGACCAGTCGATAGGACCAGTCCATGAGACCAAAGATGAGACCAGTCGATGAGACCAGTCGATGAGACCAGTCGATGAGACCAGTCCATGAGACCAGTCCACCACACGCCTACAACCTTACACTGTACCATTGCAACATTTACCTGGCTAAAATATGACCCCTCCACACGCTCCACCCCTTACCTTGCCCACCCCCACCCCTCACGTGTTACATATCATAGTGTACCACATTGTTGTAGTGAGCAGCTAATTTTTCAGAGCTTGAATTTATCGATTTTATATCCAGCGACCTTCCTGCACTCTGCGTGAGTACGTCTGGTTACTGGGGAACCAATCAGGCTTTAAATTTGGTTAAATGTAGACACTGACATCATTTGCTGACATCATTGGCTTACGTCATTTGCTAACGTCATTAGCTGACTTTTATCTACCGCCTTTTTCACACATCATTTCCCCCACACCACTTGATCACACCATTTTCTGACTAAATTATCTGACACCTTTGATGAAACAATGACACCATTATGTGACACCGTTATCTGACTAAATTATCTGACACCTTTGATGAAACAATGACACCATTATGTGACACCGTTATCTGACTAAATTATCTGACACCTTTGATGAAACAATGACACCATTATGTGACACCGTTATCTGACTAAATTATCTGACACCTTTGATGAAACAATGACACCATTATGTGACACCGTTATCTGACTAAATTATCTGACACCTTTGATGAAACAATGACACCATTATGTGACACCGTTATCTGACACCAGTCTCACACAACTCACATATCCGCCACACACGTGTATAACGACAACAACATCTAATTATATCGATGACACAAAGCAAGGGAAGATAATCCAGACTCCCATGCCTCTATGGTTCAACATGGCTGTCAAATTGGATAATCCTTAAACTAAATAATCCACATAATCAATAAAGTTAAGAAGGGCCCTATATACGCCTATATATCGACCAAAGCCCCGAAATAGTAAAAAGTGTGTAGGGGGGGTATGGTTTTATTACTTAATGTGGCGTGGTGGTGGGGTGGTTCGTAGATATAAGATTTAATAATAGTGGAGGGGGAGGGGGAAATGTTATATAAAGTTATAACAATTAAGGGTGTAAGTAATTAATGTTGTATTATAAATGCATGATCACTCAACAGTAAATAAATTAAATGTTTTTACAAAGAAAGAAAAATTTCTTTCACTTACAAAGAGACCAGTAACCATAAAATTGTTGACGCTTGCTGTAAAAAAAAAAACCCTCAGTCGTTTTCGAGCCTCGGTTTTAAGCATTAAAAATAGACGAGAGTTATGGCGCAATATTTGAAACAATACAAGTGGCATTAGCAGACGATATGGACATCCATTTTTAATGACGTTTCAGTACGCTGGTCAGCGGGCGGGAAACTAAAATCTAGCAGACGTCGGTGTCACCAATTGATTTTATCTCACGTCCAAGACAAACAAATGATGGAGGCTGGTAAAAATAAAACTAGACTTAACAATATCGTCCTTAGAAAAGTAGACCTTACAATGTCGTTCTTTGAGAGCTAGACTTTATTGCTCCTACCTATAAAACTAGACAAGTCAGACCGTCTGTCCCAAGTCAGAATGTCTGTCCCAAGTCAGAATGTCTGCCCCAAGTCAGAATGTCTGTCCCATGTCAGAATGTATGTCCCAAGTCAGAATGTCTGTCCCAAGTCAGAATGTATGTCCCAAGTCCGAATGTCTGTCCAAGGCTTCAACTTATTGAGATTGTATCTCTTCACTAAATGTCTCCTCTCTGCACCTCTTTTGTCACTGGTCTGTTTTCAACATTTTCCCCCCTTATTTTTGAAGGAAAAAATATCTTCGATATTTAGTTCTTAATTTTGTTTGTCAGCTGTATAAGTCTTTCCCTATGTTAATAAGTTTATCCCCCTGTTTGTAAATGTACTCTCCAGTAAAAATTCTGTGTGTGCTATAAAGATTTCGGAGCTGGACCCGTACAAAAAAAACCGAATCCAGAATTTTGAGCAGATGAAACGGGTCAGACTTTAGGTAAACATTCTTTGTGCTTGGGGTAAACAGGAAACTTCTGAGAACAATTGTAAACAATTGGGTCCGCGATTGAGACAATCCCTTCTGATGTACAGAGTGACGTCATGTCGGGTCTGCTGTGTCCGATTGTCTCGATTGTGTGATGTCAACATCCCCCCCCCCATAATTAGGTCAGCTCACTCGTGTAACATCATGGCTACATGTAGCCACAAACTGAGGGAACCTCAAGTCGTATGGTCTGGGATCCAACCCTTCCACGCCATCACCCCCCCCCCCCCCCAACCCCGCATAGTCTTTATACAAACCTAACACAAATCTTATACAAACGTCATACAAACCTAACACAAATCTTATTCAAACCTAACACAACCCGTATACAAACCTAACACAACCCTTATACAAACCTAACACAACCCTTATACAAACCTAACACAAACCTTATACAAACCTAACACAAATCTTACACAAATCTAACACAACATAAGAATAGGCAACTAACACCAAATACTCCTAAAATGTAATTATTACCAGTCTACTAAATCATTAATTCAACGTGTGTAATTATTATTTGTAGTCTTCCAGTGACTGCACCCCTACCCCCCCATACACCATTGACTGCCCCCCATACACCATTGACTCCCCCCCCCCCCCATACACCATTGACCAACACCAACCAAGTACTGAAGTAAAAATCTGGCGTCCCAACATAGAGATCGATACATTAAATAACACAGATTCGATCTGCCCGTCTCGTACATTGGGCCAGCGGTATCGTTTACTTGCTGGTATCGTTCTGCTGTATCGATGGATACATCAGTGTAGTAAATATAAAAATATATAGTCTCGGCTAGTACGGTGGTATCGTTCAGATAATAAGTCGTATTCGAGAAAAACATGAGAATTACAAAGAAATAACATCAGTTGTGCCATATTTTAGATTGGGTAGGTCTCCTTCAGATTGGGTAGGTCTCAGATTGGGTAGGTAGGTCATTGGGTAGGTCTCCTTCAGGTGAATGAGGCACTGTCTTTCTTGTAGTGGAAGACAATTTACAAAGTATCGAACATCAGGCTAATGACCCCTCTTTAAGAAATGTATATCATATTTATGGTGCTAATGCCCCCCCCCATACAAAAGTATGTTATCTTTATGTGGCTAATGTCCCCTTATACAAAAAGTATGTTATCTTTGTGGCTAATGCCCCCCCCCCCCCATCCTTATACAAAAAGTATGTTATCTTTATGTTTACGTAAGCGCTGGTAAATATTTTAATATATTAATATTCCACCCCACAAATTCATCCCCTACCCCCATCCCCACTGTTTTTTTTCTATCCATTTCAGATTTTGTTAATCTCTACCTTGAGTGTTTCGTTTCAATTTGTTTTCTCCATTAAAAAACACAAGCGAAAAATTCAACGATCGCTTTGGGAAAATAAAGGGGAGATGATGAGTTGATTTGTTTACCAGGGCGCGCATGCGTGATGTGATCGGGTGAGGGAAGTAGGCCGTGCTCATACGTCACGCTTCAGTTGGGTCACCGCCGTCATGCATGGGTGACCTTTTAACACTTGTTGCAGGTAGGTGATGGACTAAATGGGATTATGTTGCAACAAAAGGTCGTACATTAAAGGTCTTTCATTAAAGGTCTTTCATTAAAGGTCTTTCGTCTAAGGTGCAGGCGATTTTATATATAGGGGTATTTTATTAAAAAGTATTACATGAAACGGTCTTATATTAAAAAGTCTTACATTGAAAGACTAAGAAGACTCCATAAATAGGAGTCTTACATTAAATGTCTAACACCAAAAGGTCTTACATTAAAATATTTTACATCAAATGGTCTCAAACCCAGGGGTCTTATATTAAAATGTTTAACGGTGCAAACTCATACATGCATTCAACGACGTGTAATCGATATTAATCTGCACAAAATATGACCTCGATACTAAATTATGTACTATAGTACGGCCTCGATACTACACTGTGTACGTAAATATGACCTCGATACCACAATGTGTTGAATTGACCTGTTAATCGTATCGATTACCGTGTGTCGAGTAATTAAAATAGAGACTGATGCAGCAACTAGGTTCAACTACCAAACGTACTAGACATGTTTAGTTAAAGTCAAGTAATTAAAATAGAGACTGATGCAGCAACTAGGTTCAACTACCAACTAGACATGTTTAGTTAAAGTCAAGTAATTAAAATAGAGACTGATGCAGCAACTAGGTTCAACTACCAAACGTACTAGACATGTTTAGTTAAAGTCAAGTAATTAAAATAGAGACTGATGCAGCAACTAGGTTCAACTACCAACTAGACATGTTTAAAGTCAAGTAATTAAAATAGAGACTGATGCAGCAACTAGGTTCAACTACCAACTAGACATGTTTAAAGTCAAGTAATTAAAATAGAGAGTGATGCAGCAACTAGGTTCAACTACCAAACGTACTAAACATGTTTAGTTAAAGTCAGGTAATTAAAATAGAGACTGATGCAGCAACTAGGTTCAACTACCAACTAGACATGTTTAAAGTCAAGTAATTAAAATAGAGACTGATGCAGCAAATAGGTTCAACTACCAAACGTACTAAACATGTTTAGTTAAAGTCAAGTAATTAAAATAGAGAGTGATGCAGCAACTAGGTTCAACTACCAAACGTACTAGACATGTTTAGTTAAAGTCAAGTAATTAAAATAGAGACTGATGCAGCAAATAGGTTCAACTACCAAACGTACTAGGCATGTTTAGTTAAAGTCAAGTAATTAAAATAGAGACTGATGCAGCAAATAGGTTCAACTACCAAACGTACTAGACATGTTTAGTTAAAGTCAGGTAATTAAAATAGAGACTGATGCAGCAAATAGGTTCAACTACCAAACGCACTAGACATGTTTTGTTAAATCACCCAATGAGATGGAGGGGGGGGGGGGGATTGAGGCCGATATTATGGAACAGATAACGATAATTTTATATTAATCTTTTCGACAAACTTATTTTTAAACCATTTTAAAACGTTTTTTATTTTAATTTCCATTCAATGTTACTATATACAGGCGATTCCTGTAGTCTGTACAAAAATCAAAGTGTAGAAATGTGATAAACTACAAATTGTAGAAATGTGACAAACTACAAATTGTAGAAATGTGACAAACTACTAAGTGTAGAAATGTGACAAACTACAAAGTGTAGAAATGTGATAAAATACAAAGTGTAGAAATGTGATAAACTACACATTGTAGAAATGTGACAAACTACAAAGTGTAGAAATGTGACAAACTACTAAGTGTAGAAATGTGATAAACTACACATTGTAGAAATGTGACAAACTACAAAGTATAGAAATGTGAAAAACTACAAATTGTAGAAATGTGACAAACTACAAAGTATAGAAATGTGATAAACTACAAATTGTAGAAATGTGATAAACTACAAAGTGTAGAAATGTGACAAACTACAAATTGTAGAAATGTGAAAAATTGATACAGGTGAGTGAGCTTGTAAAATATGTCAAGGTTCGAGACATTTGTAAACAAAAAAATTTCAACCAAGGTCTTCAAATTTACATTTGTCTGTAGTCGACTGTCAGCGCTTCTAACTTTAGTGTGAATCTGTGTTCAAAGAGAAGGTCACCCTTGATCCCCGGCTAAACCGGAAATGGGTTCCAGGCCGGACCAGCCAACCAGTTTGTTGGAGAGAAGACAATGCCTGGCTGATCAAAAACTAATATCGTCAATTTAACAGAGTCAAAACTTCAGCGCACAAACAAAACAAAAAAACAACATGGCGGCAGTGTGTAGCGGGAATGCCGGGAAAAAAAAGAACTCGTTTATTCGGAGGAAATTAAAAACCCGGTTCCCGCTTCCAGTGTCGTGTGGTGGGCGTGGGAGGTGAAAATAATGAGGCAATGCATTGTGGGACACCAGACAGTGGCGCACGGGAATGGTAGGCGCCGGTTCTTGTATAGGCTGGGGGGGGGGGGGGGGGATCTTATCACTTATGTAATGTTTTTACTTCCCCCATATGTAACGGTAAACATCCGGCTTAAATAATGTTGGCCTCCGTGTATGTAATAAAAATGTTTTCAAAAGGTGTTAAAAAGTTGTAGATATTTGTAATAACTAATTACAAACTTTTTATTTGTAAAAAAAATCTCTCATCAGTAAAAATTAAAACTCGCGCAAGACGGATACTTTTTCCGGTGATTGGTAACTTTCATTATTACGTTAGCTAATTGATTAGGGATCTACACCGTTATATTTTAACACAAGCTGTATACACGTGTATTTTCGTTGTTCCAGTTTTTCCCAGCAAGTGTTTGATAAGTATAGTTGGATCCAGTGGCGTAGCGAGGTCGGGTGTCACCCGGTGCGGCACTTAATGGTGTCACCCCCCCCCAGAGGCGTTGCGACCCTTCCCGGGGACAAACTTTCAGGTTTTCGATTTGCACCCCCCCCCCTTCTCAAACTTTCGATTTGCACCCCCCTCAAGTTTTCGATTTGCACCCCCCCCCCCCCTCAAACTTTCGATTTGCACCCCCCTCAAGTTTTTCTCTATATATTTTGCTATTTTTTTGCCTTGGTGACACCCCCCTAAATGGTGTCACCCGGTGCGGTCCGCACCTCCCGCCCCCCCCCCCCCCCTCGCTACGCCCCTGGTTGGATCCATTGATTCTTGTTACAGTGTTATGTATTCTAGTTACCCTGTAAGGTATTTGACAGCAAGAGCCGCGTCAATTAATTCTAGTTACAATATCACGTACAGACTAGAGCCGCATAACTGAGTCCATAAAACGATCTCGGCTCACGAGGGCAAGTCAACAAATGATGACCGGATGTGAGTGAACTAGCGGTAGGTAACTCTTGACCTGTCAAGGGGAGACAAGCGAGGGCAACAAAAGCCGATTGAAGTGACGTCACGGTGTTAGCAGGCACGCGACATGACAGCCACGTGACAAGATAATAAAACCCTCGTGGACTTTTGTCGGCTGTCTGTCAGCCGGCCTTTTTTCAGTATCGTTTATTTCGCTATCGGCCCTTGTCTTGATTAATATGCGTTTAGCACCAACTAAAGTTTTGGTTTTGGCATGGTGTTCCACTTTAAGACGTGAGCTAAAGGAAACTTCAGACAACGTGGCATCACTAGCTGACATTTAATGGAACGTGGCACTAAACCACCCCCACACTAAAACATCCCCACACTAAACCATCCCCGCACTAAACCATCCCCACACTGAACCACCCCCACACTAAACCACCCCCACACTAAACCACCCCCACACTGAACCACCCCCACACTAAACCATCCCCACACTGAACCACCCCCACACTAAACCACCCCCACACTAAAAACCACCCCCACACTAAACCACCTCCACACTAAACCACCTCCACACTAAACCACCCCCACACTAAACCACCCCCACACTGAACCACCCCCACACTAAACCACCCCCACACTAAACCACCCCCACACTAAACCATCCCCACACTGAACCACCCCCACACTAAACCACCCCCACACTAAAAACCACCCCCACACTAAACCATCCCCACACTGAACCACCCCCACACTGAACCACCCCCACATTAAAAACCACCCCCACACTAAACCACCCCCACACTAAACCATCCCCACACTAAACCAACCCCACACTGAACCACCCCCACACTAAACCACCCCACACTAAACCACCCCACACTGAACCACCCCCACACTAAACCACCCCCACACTGAACCACCCCCACACTGAACCACCCCCACACTGAACCACCCCCACACTAAACCACCCCACAATATCTCGCCCACTAAACCAACCCCACAATATCTTCCACATAGATCTATATAAAACTTGAGAATGTTGCACATAGATCTATATAAAACTTGAGAATGTTCCACAAAGTTCTATGTAAAACTTGAGAATATTCCACATACATCTATGTACAACTTGAGAATGTTTCACCTATATATAAAACTTGAGAATGTTCCACCTAGATATACAACTTGAGAATGTTCCAGATAGATCTTTATAAAACGTGAGAATGTTCCACGTAGATATAAAACTTGAGACTCCGTGGCTGAAATTAGTTTTCTGTCTGACACAATTGTTTTTATTTTTAAAACAAATATTGTCTTTCAATCAACTGGACAGATTTAACACGATAGCCCGGGGACAGCTTTGTCGTGTCTGTCGTTATTCTAACACTGGTGTAAGGGAGATATGTGGGGATTGGTGATTGTGTTGATTGTGGGGAATGTGTGCAGTGTGGGGGATTGGTGATTGTGTTGATTGTGGGGATTGGTGATTGTGTTGATTGTGGGGATTGGTGATTGTGTTGATTGTGGGGATTGGTGATTGTGTTGATTAGGGGGAATGTGTGCAGTATGTGGATTAAGTTTGTGGTGCGGTATATGAGGATTATGTTGATTGTGCGAAATATGTGAATTGATAGTACTGATGACCGTGATTATCGTGCTGATTGTGTACATTTGTGATTGTGTGAATTGGTTAATTGTGTGCATTAAGTTGGTGGGGTGGAACGTACAGAATCTATGGATTGTTTTGATAATCTGGAATATGTGAACTGGTAAAAATGTTATGATGTGATAACACAATGTTTAAGTGACTACCCGGTACGTTATGCTTAGTACAAGAGAGTCGACCTTGCTGACCAAAGAAGCAGAAACCACGTGATTGACAGATCCGACCTCCCTCACCCTCTCCACCCCACTGACCACTAACCTGACCAACGACGTTAAACAATCTTTTCCCCATCAACCCTATTCCCCATCAACTCTATTCCCGATCAACCCTATTCCCCATTAACCATATTCCCCATTAACTCTATTCCCCATCAACCCTATTCCCCATTAACCCTATTCCCCATCAACCCTATTCCCCATCAACCCTATTCCCCCATTAACCCTATTCCCCATTAACCCTATTCCCCATCAACCCTATTCCCCGTCAACCCTATTCCCCGTTAACCCTATTCCCCATTAACCCTATTCCCCATTAACCCTATTCCCCATTAACCCTATTCCCCATTAACCCACCCGTACCCCCGTACCCCACGACAACTGTTCCACCCTACCCCACCAGCTTCCAAATAAATCCCTCCACCTGGAGTGGTCAGTTAAACTACCAGTACATCCATGACGTCAGCAGAGGGGGTTTAATTGGCCACGAGCGGATCTAAAAATAGCTACCAATAAAACAGCTGTGACGACATCAAAGTGACCTTCGGTAGTAACAGTGGACAGCAGACCAAAGGGCGGGTGTAAAGAGGTGGGGGCGGGGAGACCTAACAGTCACTGGAGACGGAGGCTTGTCAGTTGGTAGGGAGGGTGAAGGTCAGTTGGTAGGGAGGGTGAAGGTCAGTTGGTAGGGAGGGTGAAGGTCAGTTGGTAGGGAGGGTGAAGGTCAGTTGGTAGGGAGGGTGAAGGTCAGTTGGTAGGGAGGGTGAAGGTCAGTTGGTAGGGAGGGTGAAGGTCAGTTGGTAGGGAGGGTGAAGGTCAGTTGGTAGGGAGGGTGAAGGTCAGTTGGTAGGGAGGGTGAAGGTCAGTTGGTAGGGAGGGTGAAGGTCAGTAGGTAGGGAGGGTGAAGGTCAGTTGGTAGGGAGGGTGAAGGTCAGTTGGTAGGGAGGGTGAAGGTCAGTAGGTAGGGAGGGTGAAGGTCAGTTGGTAGGGAGGGTGAAGGTCAGTTGGTAGGGAGGGTGAAGGTCAGTTGGGAGGGAGGGTGAAGGTCAGTTGGTAGGGAGGGTGAAGGTCAGTTGGTAGGGAGGGTGAAGGTCAGTTGGTAGGGAGGGTGAAGGTCAGTTGGGAGGGAGGGTGAAGGTCAGTTGGTAGGGAGGGTGAAGGTCAGTTGGTAGGGAGGGTGAAGGTCAGTTGGTAGGGAGGGAGTGACGGTCAGTTGGTAGGGAGGGTGAAGGTCAGTTGGTTGGGAGGGTGAAGGTCAGTTGGTAGGGAGGGTGAAGGTCAGTTGGTAGGGAGGGTGAAGGTCAGTAGGTAGGGAGGGTGAAGGTCAGTTGGTAGGGAGGGTGAGGGTCAGTTGGTAGGGTGAGGGTCAGTAGGTAGGGAGGGTGAAGGTCAGTTGGTAGGGAGGGTGACGGTCAGTTGGGAGGGAGGGTGACGGTCAGTTGGTATGGAGGGAGTGACGGTCAGTTCGGAGGGAGGGGACGACGATCAGTTTGTAGAAGGAGTCAGGTGGGGAGGAGGCTAAACTGATGGTCGAAAACGAGGGAGTGAGTCGATGTGACGTAATCTAGTTGGACTTATTCAAAGAAAAACACATTCGACAAGCTAGGACGAGGGCCCTTAAATACGTATCGTGTTTTATGACCGCCGTGTAATTTCTAGTAGCTTGTTATGTTACCGATATCTTAGTGCCAGATATTGACTGGCGGGGGGCTGGGTGTCGGGGGGGGGGGGTGAGAGCACACCACGCAGACCTAACACCATCTCGACTCGATAAAATATGGCTGCTTATTAAAAAAAATAATAATGGACGCTTTTTTCTTGGACAACTTCCGGCGAATAAAATTTCCAATTTTTGCTTCCGGTCGTGGTCTCCCTTGCCAGCTTCCGGTAATCCAGTGATTCCCCTTGTTGTGGGAGAGTGATGCCAGCTCTTGTTACTGGCGGGGTGTGGGGCTGATGGCTCTTTACAAAAGTATTTTCCCCTTAGCTTACAGGGGAGTGACTTCCCTTGGGCTTTGGTTTCGTTGGTTGCCCACCAAAACAATGTGTCTCTAGGTTAATGTCCCGCCCCCACGGGGTAAATACCAGGTTAATGTCCCGCCCCCACGGGGTAAATACCAGGTTAATGTCCCGCCCCCACGGGGTAAATACCAGGTTAATGTCCCACCCCCACGGGGTAAATACCAGGTTAATGTCCCACCCCCACGGGGTAAATACCAGGTTAATGTCCCACCCCCACGGGGTAAATACTAGGTGTCTGCTGTCTTGTATATATAGACAGTCCCATTGCTTCTTTTCGGTTATAGCGATCATCTTATCGCTCAGTACTGCCTGACTGAACAAAACGCGTCCAAAACCCTACCTAGAGATCAACTTTAAATTGTGTACCAATTCAAGCATTACTTGCTAAAATGTATCCTAACATACACTGATAGATTTTATCTACAATAATTTAGTTAATTTATTCATAAATAAGCGCTACTTTTGTGTGATTTACCGCCTGTTAATACAACTCATGGGTCTAGCTAGACTAATTCAATTAAACCACACAGACCTAGACTAACTATTGGATAGCTTTTATTTGAGAGATCGCATTTGATACGAGGGAGCTAAAGTCAAGATTCCGCCTTTTCTAGTGAGCAGCTCTACCTCTAGTCGGATACAAAAATGGAGAATAAATGCTAATTATAGCAGGAGAAACGGACGGGTCGATATACGCTAGGATACAGGTTCTCATAACAATATACGGCTGATATTAGCGCTTGTTCCATCCTCGTGCGGTATCGTGCATACACTGTCAAGTCGCGAGATGGATCAGCCTAAATAGTTGCATGTGTGAGCCACATAGTTGTATGTATGAGCCGTTTAGATGAGCCAAGTGGTTGCATGTATGAGCCGTTTAGATGAGCCAAGTGGTTGCATGTATGAGCCGTTTAGATGAGCCAAGTAGCTGCATGTATGAGCCGTTTAGATGAGCCAAGTAGCTGCATGTATGAGCCGTTTAGATGAGCCAAGTTGTTGATGTATGAGCCGTTTAGATGAGCCAAGTAGTTGCATGTATGAGCCGTTTAGATGAGCCAAGTGGTTGCATGTATGAGCCGTTTAGATGAGCCAAGTAGAAGAATGGCTGAGCCATTAGACGAGTCAAATAGCTGAATTGGTGAGCCACACACAAGAGCCAATAAAAAGAATGGAAGAGCCGTTTAGCTGAGCGAAGTATGTGAATGAGCCGTCTAGATGAGCCAAATAAAAAATATGAACATTGGAGTCTGGTGAGAGAAAGTGGCTCATGTATTTGTGTATGAAAGGGGAGGGAATCTAAGAAAGGGGACCTGGTCTAGAGAAAACAAGCCGGGTAGGGGAGATAACACCTCGACCAAGGGGAAACAACTCGAGCTTCGATTGGTACCTCGTCTAGACGTTAATTACACTGTGGCTTGTGGTGTGCTGCGTCATAGGATAATCGGTGACTCGAGCTCCTGGATCAATGGGGTGGATTGGTATGGGGGGGGGGGGGGGTGAATAGGGTGGGGGGGGGGTGAATAGGTATTTGGGGGATTGATATTGGGGGGTGGGGTGGATTGGTATTGGGGGGGGGGGGGGGTGAATAGGGTGGGGGGGGGGGGGGGTGAATAGGTATTTGGGGGATTGATATTGGGGGGTGGGGTGGATTGGTATTGGGGGGGGGGGGGGAATTGGTATTGGAGTCGGGTGGTGGATAGGTATTTGGGGGTGGGGTGGATTGGTATTGGAGGGGGTGTATAGGAATTGGAAGGGTGGGGATAGGTAATGGGGGATAGGTGGATTTGTATTGGGAGGAGGGGTGGAATGGTATCGGAGGGGAGGGTGAATAGTTATTGTAGGGGGGAGATCGGATACATAGGCCTGGTCAAGAAGGGTTGTATTTATACACTGGGATAAACAAGATAAAAGTAACTCGCTATTTATTACCACCCCCCCCCCCCTTCCAACAAAAAAACCTGCCCCTATATTAACAGTAATACTAACAAGTATAAGGGTACGGCTAACCGAAGACAACCATATATTCCACTCTACACACTATCAAATATTTGCAGTGGATTTGCTAAACCTCAATATTTCTACATTATTCTGACAAGTCATGTCCATGTTAATTCTAGCAAGTTTAACGTAAACCTAATCCTAACACGAAGCGTTAAATTATCCCTATACGCAATACCCGGTCTAAAAATATCGTGCCCGTCTGATCAATAATAGCTAAATCAGCTTTTTAAAAAACATTAATCGACGGAGGCGAAAGGTGTGTTGGGAGGGGTGGGGGCGTAAAATCCTCGGAACCAACGGAAGTTAACGAGGGCGAAAACTTGCAGACACCACCTGTAGCTCGCCGCGCCAACCGACAGATGGACAGACGCGCAGCAACACGTGTTCGTCTGGTCGTGTGGGTGCACGTCCGTCCATCTCCCGCCACCGTTCTCCTTCACTTAAGTGATTTGTGATCAATATTTTAATGTTAATCCTTTAATGGAACTCATCGTCGGCTTCTGACGTCAGCTGCCGCTCGATGACGTCAGCTTCCGGTACCAGACTTCAAATGCCGGGCACTGATGTCGCCTGCACGTCCCTAAAGTCAACTTCCGGTCCACGACGTCAATGACGTCAACTCCCAGAGTCGTCTAAACAAATTGTCAGAATGCATTTCCGTTCGCCCGATTTTCCGGTCGGCCGGCCGGTGTCCAGCTACGATTGTTCTGCTACCATCGCACGGTGTTTCGTATCTTTTGATCCATTTTTTTACTCCACACAGTCTCCAATAATCTACAACCCCCCCCCCCCCCAGGTTGGTTAGGTGATCGAGGAAGGCATTATAAGGGGGGGGGGGGGTGTCTACCGTCCATTGTACCGTGTCTGTGTTTAAGTGGCCGAACCTTTCGTCTTCAAAATCTGGTTCATCTCTTTATTTCAACAACACTTAGGTTAGGGCACGGGTTCCCAACCTGGGGGTCGCGAAGGTCTTTTGGGGGGTCGCCAACTGGTATACTAAACCTTAGTAATTTGAAACAAAACATAAATAGTTAGTAGAATTTTTGAAATTCGGCTTCATTAACATCACTGGAAATGTTATAGAGAAGAAACAAAGCGCACTGTACAAAGTTGTTCACAGTAACGAATCTATGAAATCTTCAAAACTAAAACGTCATTTGATTTGAGACGAGTCATTCGGAACACACCAAAAAATATATGGAGTTCTTTCGTCGGTAAGAAGCTTGTTGCAAACGCCAGAGACTTGATCGAACAGGGAGTTTTCACCAAGGAAACACAGCATTAGTGCAAGCATCAAATGAAGTCGCGATAGAAAATGCCAAGCAAAAACAAAAAAAACAATTGGAGAAAATCTCATCAAACGCTGCATGTACGTAAATGTTAAATAACACATTTTTATTGATATTAAGCTTTCACCATTGTGTGCTTTTCAAGTTGATAAATCAACAGACGTGAGTTCGTGTTCGCAGTTGCTGGTCTGTGTCTATATTCATGCGGATGATAGAAAAGAAGAGTTGCTATTTTGTGAAGATAGCATGGAGAAAATAAATACGTTTTTTTTTTTAAACGGGATGATTAAAATGGGTTAGAACGGCTGTGGGGGTTTGTACGGATGGTGCGCCATCTATGTTTAGCTCAAAATCGGGCTTTCAGACAACAGAAAAGATTTAGCTCCCTAACCACTGCTCTAACCAATCGACATCAAGAGTCCATTGCTAGTATAAGTCGTAAATTATATAAAATCTGGAGCCTTCAAAGAACTGAGCAAAAACATTAATATAGATCACGAGGTTCTGCTCTTCTACACTACAGTACGCTGGCTGTCAAACGAAATGTTGTAAATTGTGTTTTTGAATTGAAATCTGAAATCAAAATGTTCTTGGAATTGCAAAGGAAACAAGACTTTTTGGTATACTTAAAACGACATAGAGTGGTTGGAGAGAGTATCATACCTAGTAGATGTGTTCGAACATCAAGATAGGCTGAACCTGAAGCTTCAGGGAAAATGAACGAATATTATAACTTTCCATGATAATCTCGGGGCATTTTTATCAAAGCTGCAAAATCGGTAAAGAAAATAAATCTTGGAAATATCGTAAATTTGAGAAAATCTGCGGTGTGGTAGGTGGATCTGATTGTGAGATAATTAAAATTTTGAAAGAAGCGATTTCTGGGCATCTTGAATCTCTTGAAAACGAACTGCATCGCTATTTCTCTGAGCTGAAAAAAGAAGAATCTGCATTTACGCATTACCCATTCTCTTCTTCCCTTGATGTTGCCAGCATTCCCGATGAATTACAAGATGATTTCTTTGATTTGCAGAATGATTCCGAGTAAGATAAAAAACTGCAGACACAATTTTGGTGTAGTATTCCCCATTCTTACCCAAACGTAAAATTGATTGACTTTTCGAGAATATATTTACAATACTATTCTTCCATTAAAAACAAAATTAAGATAATTATAATGACATAGGTTGGCGTTAACAATTTTTTAAAAAAATTAAAAACTTAACCACGAAGGCTTAGTGAATAGTATGCAATTTTACTCATGCTATTAAAACAGGTATCAATAGTAGTTCATATTGAAAGTCTACTAGAAAATCTTATTTTAGTGCTTATTACTTTCCATACTAAATTCGGCTTTTTAATTCTATGGGGGTCGCGGGTCACTAAATTTTTCTAAAAGGGGGTCGCGGGTCACTAAATTTTTCTAAAAGGGGGTCGCCACTCGAAAAAGGTTGGGAACCACTGGGTTAGGGGTTAGGTTTAGTTATGGGATGGGAAGGAGGGAATTGTGGTGTACGGTGTACCCAGTGTTTCTTCCAGACTTTTTACTGCAGGGGGGGGGGGAGGGAGGGCACTTGAAATTTTCGGGGAGGATCGGACTAAAAATTCCGGGGGGGGGGCGGACACTGTTATAAGTATATTTTTTCTATATAAATTCCATTTCGCTCGGGCGGGGGGGGGGGGGGGGGAGCGGTAGACTTTGTTCGGGGGGCGGGGGTGGCTCCGCCCGAAGAGATACCTGGAAGAAACTCGCGCCCTACTAAAACCCCTCACACACTGGTCAAGTCTACACGAGTAAATGGTCCTCTGGTGAGTGAGTCGATTTTGTATCGACTGTTGGAAAAAATCTACTGGGGGCTCAGTTTATGCTACGTCATGTCATCTTAGATTGTGTCAGTGGTGTGTTTGGTTGTGTTGTGTTTAGTTGTGTTGTGTTGTGTTTGGTTGTGTAGTCTTGTGTTGTGGTGTGTTGTTTTTGGTTGTGTTTTGTGTAGTCTTGTGGTGTGGTGTCGCTGTGTCACAGTTGTGCGACTATGACAGTTCATTTCGTGTCTTACGCTTATGCTATGTCAGTTGTACATACTCCATTATGTTAGAAAACATAGCCCGTCAAACTACTAGCATGATACAGACCAAGGTGTGGATTATTGGTTGTGTATGATGGTAAAATCACTGGCAATTAACTAACTACAAATACATAATTCAAATGGTTAATTAACTAACTACAAAAACATAATTTAAATCAGTCAATTAACTTACTTAAATGAATCGCCTTGAACTTTCTTTCAACGTTGACAAGTTTGCTGGCTACTTGGAAGTTTGACGTTCTTTTGATCAACTGTACCACAGACTCTCGCGACAAACGCAACATTTTGAACATTTCCTGACTCCCTCTCTCCCTAGCTGGTATTATATCTGACTAAACTCACACACAAACACACAGAGACATTCAGACACACACACACTCAGACCACACGTACATACACACACACAAACCACACTCACATACATACACACCTGCGACATGATGACACAGGATGTCAAGAAGCCACTGAACACAACTCACCACCCGGGGCCATTTTGTGTTTTTTTTCTGACCGGATGCGCACCTGGGCTAGGAGAGATGGAGTCGTGTTCGCTGGTCATCTGTTACGGTGGTCATCTGGTATGGTGGTCATATGGTTTTGGTGACAGTTTTGACACCGACTAGTCAGTCTAGACAGTTCTGACACTAATTACATTTTCCGCCGTGTTATATATACTGATCATGATGTTTATTCGACAAAAATACAAAATAACCATAAAAATCTTAGTAAAAATTGCTCATTGGTAACATAACATGTAAATTCGCTAGGAGCCGTTTTTAGTTGTCCGTATAGCCCACCAGTGGCCAGCCACGGCTCCTGTGGCCAACCACGGCTCTTGTGGCCCATGAGCTGTCTGTAGTCAACCACGGCTCCTGTGGCCAACCATGGCTCCTGTGGTCAACTACGGCTCTTGTGGCCAACTAAGGCTCCTGTTGCCAACCATGGCTCATGTGGCCCATGAGCCAACGAACCCGTGTAACCCGGACTTATACCTTCATCTATCTCTAACCCTTCTGGACTTAAATAGCTTCTCAGCTACAATCAAACGTATTAGACCTTTACAGCTCAAAACTTCCACTAAGATAAGTATCGATTCGTCCAGCTGTCCAGCCGCGGCATCGATAGTCGATTACTTTGTATCGCTCAGCTCTGCTGTCCAACACATACCGCGGCATCGATACCGTGTACTTGGTCGATTACTTTGTACCGATTAGCCCTTGCAACGACTGATGGACGCCGCGCTAACTGCGAGTCCAAGACTGACCCCTAAGTGCTCATTAATTGGACACTTTTCTACCCAATCACCCTAGCAGACATCTGCTGCCAGCCGCTCTCGTCTGCTGTTTAACGACCCGACGATACGGGGGCTAAACCAGAACAAAAAGTCGATTAACAACAACACATTAATTGTGTCACGTGATTTGAATCTTTAGGTTGTAGACAAACACCTGAGTAAACACCTGAGTTTAGATGTGTCACTATTGTCACCTGCCCCCAAGACGAAGCCCCCCCCCCCCCCCCCCCCCGACAGTCACTCTGCAATAAAACCTCATCGGTCCCGCCAGCCCCAGGGGCACAGGTCCCCAGTTAACGGGTCGAAGTTCCAGAAGTTTCTCATGATGGTCAATCGGAGACGGACACAACGTTAGGGGGGTCAAGGTCGTTATAGGATTACGTGTGTTAAATGGAAGGAGTTGGGGATTGGCTGTAAACCTAGGCCAGTATGTTACATGTTATACCAGCAAGGAGGGGGGGTGGACTATGTAGACATAGGTATAGATGGAGCCACTCGTGTAGATAACTTGTGACATAT
This sequence comes from Physella acuta, assembly GCF_028476545.2. NCBI lineage: Eukaryota > Metazoa > Mollusca > Gastropoda > Physidae > Physella > Physella acuta. The sequence continues at coordinate 25,024 of NW_026733039.1, read as the reverse complement.
GCGGACACAAATGGATGATATTTGTCTGTCAATGTATGTTTATGTCATTATGTATAGTATATAAATCGTGTCGTTTTGTGTTTGGCAATTTGTATTTCAATAAAAAATATTTTAACGTTAATTTGTATGTCAATAAAAAGTTTTTGATATAAATTTGGTATGTCAATATAAAGGTTTTGAAATGTCAAGGCCGTATAAAAATAGAACCCCATTTCAACAGAGTATCAGCCCATTTTGTTTGTGTGGTCAAACTAAGACCGATAATGCGATGGTGTAGAAAGTGTAAGTAATTAAGTCCCTTTAGTCAGACTGACAGATTCTGTGACAGATCTATTATTCAGCAGACAGTCCAAGTGAATCCTTCACATAGGAGGCCTTCTCACGCAAGCTAGACCATTTTTTCGTTACGACCTACTTTATACTGCTTTCTCCTGTGATCTACTTTAAACTATACTTTTTGTTGTACCATACTTTTATACTTGACGTTTTCTATCATGATCTACTTTGAAATAGACTTTTGTTTTTCCTACTTGCTACTGGACTGTTTTCTCTTCTGACCAGTCTTAAACTAGAATCTAGACCTTTTTTACTTTCTCGTATATACGAGTCTTGTAATCGTGCAAAAAAAAAATCGAGATTTTTGCAAATCTCGATGTTTTACATCTCACTGATACGGAAAAACATAATTTTGCGATCTTGTCCGTATGTCTGTGTGTGTGTGTGTGTGTGTGTGTCCGTGTGTAAACACGATAACTTGAGTACCGTTACAGCTAGGTTGATGAAATTTCATTTATAAGTATTTTATAAAAATCGTAGATCCGTATCAACTTTTGAGCGATTTCCGATAACCGGAAGTGGTACTTTTTCTACTTTGAATTTTTCAAAAGCCTATAACTTTAGTACTATTTCAGATACATAAATGAAATTTGATATGTAAGTAAAAGATCTAATTCTCTACCTTCTGTCAAATTTTGAGTAATTTCCGTTGACCGGAAGTACTTAATTACGCTATTTCCGATTTCTCAAAAAACGCATGTAAATTTATAAAGTACTAATAATATTGCGCACTATTATGCACATCTTTATTTAGCGTTCACTTGGTGTGCATTTCTTTTTTCTACGAGATTATATAGGCCTACTATTTTTTAAAAATTTGAGTATTTAAAATGGATTAAAAATCATGTCTAGAAGTCTATATCCCGAGTTGCCATCCCCCGTAGTGTTATATTAGAATATTCGAGAAAGTTTAGGGGAGATCACTCCCGGTTTATTGTAACACTTGATTTAACAAACTTCAAGTATGAGTGTATGTCAAATGGTTAGCACGAGACAGATGTTATTCGATAAAGATAATATTGTCTAAAGTCTCCAGGTCAAGCGCTTGTCATGGGTTTTACCTGTCATATATTGTCATGGGTTTTGTGTCGTGTCCAAAAAATGTAGAAAAGATACGAGAGCTCTGGACAGTTTCAGGCCACAGATCTGACCATTGAGTTATCCGAATGACCTGTCCGTTACGGATCTGACCACTGAGTTATCCGAATGACCTGTCCGTTACGGATCTGACCACTGAGGTATCAGAATGACCTGTCCGTTATGGATCTGACCATTGAGTTATCCGAATGACCTGTCCGTTACGGATCTGACCACTGAGTTATCCGAATGACCTGTCCGTTACGGATCTGACCACTGAGTTATCCGAATGACCAGTCCGTTACGGATCTGACCACTGAGTTATCCGAATGACCTGTCCGTTACGGATCTGACCACTGTGTTCTCCGAATGACCTGTCCGCCACGGATCTGACCACTGAGTTCTCCGAATGACCTGTCCGTTACAGATCTGACCAATGAGGTATCCGAATGACCTGTCCGCCACGGATCTGACCACTGAGGTATCCGAATGACCTGTCCGTTACGGATCTGCCACTGAGTTCTCCGAATGACCTGTCCGTTACGGATCTGACCACTGAGTTATCCGAATGACCTGTCCGTTACGGATCTGACCACTGAGTTCTCCGAATGACCTATCCGTTACGGATCTGACCACTGGGGTATCCGAATGACCTGTCCGTTAGGGTGGGAGATGAGGCAGTGTCTACTAGATGTCTGTGGTGATTGAAATAACGGGTTGTAAGGGATGGGATTTCTTGTTGGTGGGAGGGTCAGGACAAATAGACAACCCACAGGACAAACTGAGACAACCCACGCGACAACCAGAGAGACAACCCACAGGACAAACAGACAACCCACAGGACAACATGACAACCACATGGACAACCAAAGAGACAACCCACGCGACAACAAGAGAGGCAACCCACGGGACAACATGACAACCCACATGGACAACCAATGAGACCAGAATAAATATTAGAATCACAGGAACATCCAACAAGGCAACCAAATGTGTATCAAGTATATCCAATTACAAAATTCGAATTAAACCTTGTCAGGACGTCGCTTGAAAATAAACTTGACAAAATAAAAAAATGAATTTAGAAAATAAGGAAACAATTACATTTATACAAGTTCGGGGGAAATAAACTTGAGCGACGTTAAATTATCTCCCTTCTCCTGTCGACATGACAGATGTAATGACGGATCCTGCCTGTCTAGAAATAGATCAGATGTGTCTAGAAACAGACGAGGTGTGTCAGTACAGAAATCTAGAAACAGACAGGTGCGTCTGTCTGGAAGTCTAGAAACAGACTAGATCTGTCTGTATAACAGAAGTCTAGAAACAAACGATGTGTACCTGATCAGAAACAGACCAAACTTGTGCCTATAACCAAGCTTGTAGAAGATTCACTACACATCACCACCGGGGTAGACTAAAGAGAATAGTTATGGGTGGAAAGGGGGAAGGGGGGGGTAGATAGTCACGATAAAAACAGTCGGTTTTTGCTAATATAAGTCAAAGAAAAGAAGTGACATATAATTTTTTTAGAACACTCGATACACTCACGTTAAAAGTTGTCAAATCTTATAAACAGTTGTATTCTCTAGCCAGTTACTAGCTCTCGTGTTATCAAAATGGTGCCCCCCCCCCCTTCCACCACACCAAGCTAGGTCATGATGCCCAGTCAACGCCCCAGAACTTTCTAGACGTTGTGAATGGACTGGTAATTGTTGACATAGGAAGAAAACTTGTTCCGGTCCCCCATCAGAGATTTTCGACTCAGTTTCTCATCGAACGGGCTGGAGTTAAGGGGAGGTAATTATGACAAATAAAAAGGGAGATAATATTATTAATTGGTTAAATAGACAACCCATCAAGCAAAGTAATCAGGTTGTTCTCATGGTAATTGATGAGATGTCACACAGATAGAATAACTTAATTATAAAATAGATATAGACATAAACATTTGATGTAATTATTTAATAAATATATAATATCTTATATAATTATATAATATATACACAACATTGATGCATCATGTAAAAACTATATAATATACTTAAGACTACTACTTGCGATTAAATTTGACTCGGCATAATGCCCAGCTTCGCTTAGGTTTTCGAAAACATTGAGAATTTTAATGCTTAATTAATTCTCCCGAGGGTCGGTCTACGACCTCAAGAGTTATGAAGAGGTTCCTCCGTGGACATTTTTTTTTCGATTTATAGCTCATATAATGCGCCGGTCAGTCGAGGTCAGTTTTGACCCCCTCATCGTAGACTTTTCGGCCAACCGGCCCTCGTGTTCTGTCGCCCCAAGGCAGAATCCTGCCAAATGTGAAGCGCCTGTGGCGCCGGGAAGTGCCCTGTCGGCCACCAGACAACTTTGCTTTATATACTATAGAGATTAGCAAATTGCATAGATAAACAAAGATTTCAATAAAGTAATTAAGGCCTGAAATACTTTAGTATAGAAATGTATTGTTTGAATAGATTCTAGATCTAGGTAGGGTCTACATCTGTGTAAGTCTAGCTTTTCCGTAAAATCCTAATAGAATTTTTTTTTAAATTTCTTCTAAATTTCGGAGAATGAAAGACGTATTTTAAAATCTTAACTTACGCGAATATGCCTATTCTTTCAAATTAATTTTTTTATCCCAAATGTTGAAATTAGCCAGTTCCAAACAAAGATTTTGTATAAAATAGTTATGTCTTAAAATAGTTTAGTCCTAATATAGAAATTTATTTTTGGAATAAATTCTAGAGAATCACTCAGAATCAGTCTAAATCTAGATCTTAGCGTCTACGTCTCGATCTAGATCTAGATATTGCGTAGATTTGTAGATTTAGATCTAGTCTATATCTAGAATCTCTAGATCTAGAATCCAAATAAATAAAATAAATTTTATGAGTTTAGGCCGGAAAAAGTGTATTGTGTACATTTCATAGCGTACGTAGATCTAAATCAAATTTGAATGAAATAGTTCATTTCTTTTTATTCTAAACACGGCAGATGACGTCGTTAGTAAGCAATAGTGACGTCACAGTTTTATGCGTTCTTTTACACATCTATTAATGCTTTTCCGGTTATATAAATAAAATTGTTTTTCTACATTCGAATACGCCTTTATTTTTTATTTTTCTTCTTTAAATAAAATTTTGGTTATACATTTAAAACATCTAACATATTATTTTCAACAAAAGTCCGTATAAAGTTCTCCATATATCGCTGCCGTTTCTGACGTGATGTCCGGCGAAAATATTTTGCGGACAGACAGAGAGAGAGAGAGAGAGAGAGAGAGAAGAGCGCACATGGCGTTTTATATATTAGGATTGAGAACAAACTTTAAACAGCAAACAATACCAAAAAAAAACAAATTTAAAAAAAATTATTATCATTGAAATTTACTTTACAAAAAATTATAGTTTACTAAACCTTTCTTTTAATTTCTATTAAATCTACATTTAACAAATCAAGATCAACTAAACGTAATGATTTAAACCCGAATATTTCAAATTAAATGGAAATATTAAAGATGATAGTCATAAAAAATATTTTTAAAAATGATTTTGTATTTTCATATGTAATGATAAACTTCTAAACCATCTCAATTGAATGAAAGTACATGTCAGAAAGAAGTATTACTATTTGTAAATCTGAATCAGTTCTCACAGGCCGATGGTGAAGACTAATACTAAAGCTAACATGACACGGTGAACTGGCGATATAAAATACATGTCTGAGGCACACAAAACACAATTTAACACCACCACATAGCTGTCTACCACCATCGACTAAATGACCACACACCCAACATTACTGACCAGCGAGTAGGACTCAGCACTGACCCAGGACCTGACCCAGGACTCAGCACTGACCCAGGACTCAGCACTGACCCAGGACTCAGCACTGACCCAGGACTCAGCACTGACCCAGGACCCAACACTGACCCAGGACCCAACACTGACCCAGGACTTAGCACTGACCCAGGACTCAGCACTGACCCAGGACCTGACCCAGGACCCAACACTGACCCAGGACCCAACACTGACCCAGGACTCAGCACTGACCCAGGACCTGACCCAGGACTCAACACTGACACAGGACTCAGCACTGACCCAGGACTCAGCACTGACCCAGCACTGACCCAGGACCCAACACTGACCCAGGACTCAGCACTGACCCAGGACCTGACCCAGGACCCAACACTGACCCAGGACCCAACACTGACCCAGGACTCAGCACTGACCCAGGACCTGACCCAGGACCCAACACTGACCCAGGACCCAACACTGACCCAGGACTCAGCATTGACCCAGGGCCTGACCCAGGACTCAGCACTGACCCAGGACTCAACACTGACCCAGGACCCAACACTGACCCAGGACCCAACACTGACCCAGGACTCAGCATTGACCCAGGACCTGACCCAGGACTCAGCACTGACCCAGGACTCAGCATTGAACCAGGACCTGACCCAGGACTCAGCACTGACCCAGGACCTGACCCAGGACCCAACACTGACCCAGGACTCAGCATTGACCCAGGACCTGACCCAGGACTCAGCACTGACCCAGGACCTGACCCAGGACCCAACACTGACCCAGGACCCAACACTGACCCAGGACTCAGCACTGACCTAGGACCTGACCCAGGACTCAGCACTGACCCAGGACCCAACACTGACCCAGGACCTGACCCAGGACTCAGCACTGACCCAGGACCCAACACTGACCCAGGACCCAACACTGACCCAGGACCCAACACTGACCCAGGACCTGACCCAGGACTCAGCACTGACCCAGGACCTGACCCAGGACTCAGCACTGACCCAGGACCCAACACTGACCCAGGACCCAACACTGACCCAGGACCCAACACTGACCCAGGACCCAACACTGACCCAGGACCCAACACTGACCCAGGACCCAACACTGACCCAGGACCCAACACTGACCCAGGACCTGACCCAGGACTCAGCACTGACCCAGGACCCAACACTGACCCAGGACTCAGCACTGACCCAGGACCTGACCCAGGACCCAACACTGACCCAGGACCCAACACTGACCCAGGACTCAGCACTGACCCAGGACCTGACCCAGGACTCAGCACTGACCCAGGACCCAACACTGACCCAAGACCCAACACTGACCCAGGACCTGACCCAGGACCTGACCCAGGACCCAACACTGACCCAGGACCCAACACTGACCCAGGACTCAGCACTGACCCAGGACCTGACCCAGGACTCAGCACTGACCCAGGACCTGACCCAGGACCCAACATTGACCCAGGACCTGACCCAGGACCTGACCCAGGACCTGACCCAGGACTCAGCACTGACCCAGGACCTGACCCAGGACCCAACACTGACCCAGGACACTGACGCCACCTCCAACCTGATCAGGCTCCCACTCCATCACACGGACGGACATCCATTGATTGGCTAAGCAAACACGACTAATAGCCACTCAGATTCTTTGTCAGCCGTCACGAGACTGGTGCTTACAGTTACGTCATCAATTCGACTTTTGCTGCCTGCGCCGAGTTAAGTCGACTGATGAGGGTCATTAGCCTCGTTTGGAGGCTAGAGATTAATTCAGGGCGTCGGGACTCGACACACAGGATGTACCTGCTACTTGGATATATATTCGTATATGTGTTTATATATATATATATATATATATATATATATATATATATATATATATATATATATATATATATATATATATATATATATATATATATATATATATATATATGTGTGTGTGTGTGTGTGTGTGTGTACATATATACATACATATACACATATACATATAGTGGCGTCAGTAGGGCGGGTGTAGCTCGGTGCGGTAACTGAGGGTGTCACCCCCTCATTCTCCACTGTTTTGACTAAATTTTACTTTTTTCATCGCGGTGTCACCCCCTAAATTCCAAACTTTCTCACCCAAAAGTATACAGCCCTCTAGCACCCCCCGCCACACCCCCTCCCAGTATCCCCAATTAAACCTCACCCTAACACGCCCCTGTTAAGACTCCCGCCCAGTCGAGTCCTCCCACTTTCCTGTAATAAGAACTCAATACCCAATCACGTGATTGCCATTGACCTCACGAGTGCCTGTTCAACAACTTACTCACCCAATGCTCTGGAATCGATTCCAAGTGCATGTGCTTTACGCGTCAGCGAGATGCGCGCCAAAGTTAAAAGACTTGATACATTTTCGTTACGATTTATCACGAGCCAAAGTCAAAAGACTTGATACATTTTCGTTACGATTTATCACGAGCCAAAGTTAAAAGACTTGATACATTTTCGTTACGATTTATCACGAGCCAAAGTTAAAAGACTTGATACATTTTCGTTACGATTTAGCACGAGCCAAAGTTAAAAGACTTGATACATTTTCGTTACGATTTAGCACGAGCCAAAGTTAAAAGACTTGATACATTTTCGTTACGATTTAGCACGAGCCAAAGTTAAAAGACTTGATAGATTTTTGTTACGATTTAGCACGACCGTATAGGATTGCATAGTCATAAATTTACTGAGTCGTACAGTCACCAATCACCAGTCGTAGAGTCACCAGTCACCAGTCGTAGAGTCACCAGTCGTAGAGTCACCAGTTACCAGTCGTAGAGTCACCAGTCGTAGAGTCACCAGTCACCAGTCGTAGAGTCATCAGTCACCAGTCGTAGAGTCACCAGTCACCAGTCGTAGAGTCACCAGTCGTAGAGTCACCAGTCACCAGTCGTAGAGTCACCAGTCACCAGTCGTAGAGTCACCAGTCACCAGTCGTAGAGTCACCAGTCACCAGTCGTAGAGTCACCAGTCACCAGTCGTAGAGTCACCAGTCACCAGTCGTAGAGTCACCAGTCACCAGTCGTAGAGTCACCAGTCACCAGTCGTAGAGTCACCAGTCACCAGTCACCAATCGTAGTCACCAGTCACCAGGCGTAGAGTCACCAGTCACCAGTCGTAGAGTCACCAGTCGTAGAGTCACCAGTCGTAGAGTCACCAGTCACCAGTCGTAGAGTCACCGTCACCAGTCGGACTCTAGTCACCAGTCGTAGAGTCACCAGTCGTAGAGTCACCAGTCGTAGTGTTACCAGTCACCAGTCGTAGAGTCACCAGTCACCAGTCTTAGAGTCACCAGTCGTAGTTTCACCAGTCGTAGAGTCACCAGTCACCAGTCGTAGTGTCACCAGTCGTAGAGTCACCAGTCACCAGTCGTAGAGTCACCAGTCGTAGAGTCACCAGATCACATAGATCTACATCAGGACGCCTGCATCATGTCACCTATTAGACCTATATCACGTGATATATACCAGCCTGTATCACGTGATACATACCAGCCTGCGTCACGTGACCCACCACATTGTAATCAGACCACACAGATCAAAGAGCGCCGGCACGTCGGATAGTTTGATCTTTTACTAATAAAGTTAACCGGTTTTATTCCGGCTCTCGCCGGCTTCACTACCGGTCCAGTTATAACTGGCATAATAGGGAGGTGTGGAGGTAAAGAATGCTGGAATAATGTAAGGGAGGAGTGGAGGGGTGGACGGGGGAGATTATGGGGAGTAGGAAGGTGGGAGATTGTGGGGGTGGGAGGTGGGAGATTGTGGGGTGGGTAGGTGTGCGAGTGGGGAGGTGGGAGATTGTGGGGTGGGGAGGTGGGAGTTTGTGCGGGTGGGTAGGTGGGAGATTGTGGGGTGGGTAGGTGTGCGAGTGGGGAGGTGGGAGATTGTGGGGTGGGGAGGTGTGAGTTTGTGCGGGTGGGTAGGTGTGCGAGTGGGGAGGTGGGAGATTGTGGGGTGGGGAGGTGGGAGATTGTGGGGTGGGGAGGTGGGAGATTGTGGGGTGGGGAAGTGGGAGTTTGTGCGGGTGGGGAGGTGGGAGATTGTGGGGTGGGGGGGGGGGGGGTGGGGAGGTGGGAGATTGTGGGGGTGTGTAGGTGTGCGAGTGGGGAGGTGGGAGATTGTGGGGTGGGGAGGTGGGAGATTGTGGGGTGGGGAGGTGGGAGATTGTGGGGGTGTGTAGGTGTGCGAGTGGGGAGGTGGGAGATTGTGGGGTGGGGAGGTGGGAGATTGTGGGGGTAGGTAGGTGTGCGAGTTAGGGAGTAGGGGGGTGGGGAGGTTGGAGACAGTGGGGAGATGGGAGATTGTGAGGTGGGAGTGGGGAGGAGAGAAACTGAGTGTGTAATCCCGGAGAGGGTATGTGGAAACTTAACACAGGTAGCATGTGATCATAATTTGATGTTTGCCGTGCTTGTTTCTGTGTAATGGTGTTTATTACACGACCTTTTTTAAAGATGTCCAAAACTATTTGTAAATTAAATTTACGCCTATCATAGAATGTGTTGACGCCTACATTTTAAGTTTTACTTTTCTTGCCGAATGGATACGATCTGTCCATGTTTGTTGATAGCAACATCTGCTCTAAGATTATAACTATGATCAATTCAACACCCCCCCCCCCTACCACCACCGTCTTTCCAAACGTCCTCTTGAACGTTTAATAAGGGCGCATTGATCGTGAACTACCCCCCCCCCCCCACCATTATCTGTTTTAAATGTGCCGCTACTTTTTGTTCTCCATAACACATCTGTTATCACGGATTTCAAGGGGGGGGGACACACACACACACACACTTTCACTACTCACCCCCCCCCCCCCCCACACACACACACATCATTTAACCTCCATCTTTATTTAGACTCCCAATGAACATTCCGCCATTTAATTTGGCCCAACAACCATAACCATCATTAGTGCACAAACCTTCTGTCATATTTAAAGGGCTGGGAATTAGTCACACACAAACACACATACAAACACATAAATACACATACAAACAAACAACTTGCACAAACCCCAAACACACACACACACACACACACACACACAGGCACCACCAATCAGTGACAAGGTTGAAACAAGCGCCACCTTAGGGCGCGATTTGAGCCAGACAACGCTGTGGATGTTTGACAGAGTTGGGTGGATTTGTTGAATATAATGGATACACTACTGGATTGGCTGGGTTGACGTCAGAATATAATGGATACACTACTGGATTGGCTGGGTTGACGTCAGAATATAATGGATACACTACTGGATTGGCTGGGTTAACGTTAGAATATAATGGATACACTACTGGATTTGATATTCGCATCTACTAAGTGGAGTGTGGATTGTGAGAATTGGTTGGGGGGGGGGTGGACTTGTGGATTCGTTGGGTTTTGGTGGAAGGGTAGGGGTGGCGTGTGTTATAGACGTGAGGCAAGTAGTGCGATAGAGTGCTATAGTGACGCCAGCATTGCGTGACGTCATTTCGGTACGGTCGCCATTTTTTATCAGACAACCCAAGATTTTTACATAACCAGATCACAAATATTTTCACAGCCACTACAACAGGGACCCGCCACTCTCATTCACACACACACGCACACACACACACGTGGTGTTGATGTCTAGAACGCTAGCAATTGAGCTAGAGGGTTCACAACTTTGCCAGATATCTAGTCAGACCTAAATGTTGACCAGACCTCAAAACAGTTAGCTAGACCTCAAACAAGTTAGCCAGACCTAACAAGTTAGTCAGATCTAATAAGTTAGCCAGACCTCTAAAAAGTTAGCTAGACCTCAGTTAGCCAGACCTAACAAGTTAGCCAGACCTAACAAGTTAGCCAGACCTCTAACAAGTTAGCCAGACCAAACAAGTTAGCCAGACCAAACAAGTTAGCCAGACCTCTAACAAGTTAGCCAGACCAAACAAGTTAGCCAGACCTAACAAGTTAGCCAGACCTCTAACAAGTTAGCCAGATCTAATAAGTTAGCCAGACCTAACAAGTTAGCCAGACCTCTAACAAGTTAGCCAGATCTAATAAGTTAGCCAGACCTAACAAGTTAACCAGACCTAACAAGTTAGCCACACCAAACAAGTTAGCCAGACCTCTAGCCACTTAGTCAGGACCAGACCCCTCTCGTGTATGTTTTTGATGAAATTTGCTTGACGTCTGCCAGAGCCGCCATCTTGTGTCTGTTGCCACTTGCTCGCGCCAATATTTGAATTTGTTGATCCAATTTGTGGGCGGTCTGGGACCAGACACCTAGCTGGTCAGGGTAGGGGACAGTGTGGGGGTCAGGGTGGGGGTCAGGGTGGGGGTCAGGGTGGGGGAAAGGGTGGGGGTCAGGGTGGGGGTAAAGGTAGGGGACAGGGTGGGGGTAAAGGTAGGGGACAGGGTGGGGGTCAGGGTGGGGGTCAGGGTGGGGGTCAGGGCGGGGGACAGGGTGGGGGAAAGGGTGGGGGTCAGGGTGGGGGTAAAGGTAGGGGACAGGGTAGGGGACAGGGTGGGGATCAGGGTAGGGGACAGGGTGGGGGTAAAGGTAGGGGACAGGGTAGGGGACAGGGTGGGGATCAGGGTAGGGGACAGGGTGGGGATCAGGGTAGGGGACAGGGTGGGGGTAAAGGTAGGGGACAGGGTGGGGGTCAGGGTGGGGGTAAAGGTAGGGGACAGGGTGGGGGTAAAGGTAGGGGACAGGGTAGGGGACAGGGTGGGGATCAGGGTAGGGGACAGGGTGGGGATCAGGGTAGGGGACAGAGTAGGGGTCAGGGTGGGGGTAAAGGTAGGGGACAGGGTAGGGGTCAGGGTGGGGGTAAAGGTAGGGGACAGGGTGGGGGTAAAGGTAGGGGACAGGGTAGGGGACAGGGTGGGGATCAGGGTGGGGGTAAAGGTAGGGGACAGGGTAGGGGACAGGGTGGGGATCAGGGTGGGGGTAAAGGTAGGGGACAGGGTGGGGGTCAGGGTGGGGGTAAAGGTAGGGGACAGGGTAGGGGTCAGGGTGGGGGTAAAGGTAGGGGACAGGGTGGGGGTAAAGGTAGGGGACAGGGTAGGGGACAGGGTGGGGATCAGGGTAGGGGACAGGGTGGGGATCAGGGTAGGGGACAGGGTGGGGGGTAAAGGTAGGGGACAGGGTGGGGGTCAGGGTGGGGGTCAAGGTGGGGATCAGGGTGGGGGTAAAGGTAGGGGACAGGGTGGGGGTTAGGGTGGGGGTCAAGGTGGGGGTCAGGGTGGGGATCAGGGTGGGGGTAAAGGTAGGGGACAGGGTGGGGGTCAGGGTGGGGGTCAAGGTGGGGGTCAGGGTGGGGGTTAGGGTGGGGTAAAGGTAGGGGACAGGGTGGGGGTCAGGGTGGGGGTCAGGGTGGGGGACAGGGTGGGGGACAGGGTGGGGGTCAGGGCGGAGGTCAGGGTAGGGGTAAAGGTAGGGGACAGGGTGGGGGTCAGGGCGGGGGACAGGGTGGGGGTCAGGGCGGGGGACAGGGTGGGGGTCAGGGTGGGGATCAGGGTGGGGGTAAAGGTAGGGGACAGGGTGGGGGTTAGGGTGGGGGTCAAGGTGGGGGTCAGGGTGGGGATCAGGGTGGGGGTAAAGGTAGGGGACAGGGTGGGGGTCTGGGTGGGGGTCAAGGTGGGGGTCAGGGTGGGGGTTAGGGTGGGGTAAAGGTAGGGGACAGGGTGGGAGACAGGGTGGGGGACAGGGTGGGGGTCAAGGTGGGGGTTAGGGTGGGGGTCAGGGTGGGGGTCAGGGTGGGGGTAAAGGTAGGGGACAGGGTGGGGGTAAAGGTAGGGGACAGGGTGGGGGTCAGGGTGGGGGTCAGGGTGGGGATCAGGGTGGGGGTAAAGGTAGGGGACAGGGTGGGGGTCAAGGTGGGGGTCAGGGTGGGGGACAGGGTGGGGGTCAGGGTGGGGGTCAGGGTGGGGGTCAGGGTGGGGGTAAAGGTAGGGGACAGGGTGGGGGTCAAGGTGGGGGTCAGGGTGGGGGACAGGGTGGGGGTCAGGGTGGGGGTAAAGGTGGGGGTCAGGGTGGGGATCAGGGTGGGGGTAAAGGTAGGGGACAGGGTGGGGGTCAGGGTGGGGGTCAGGGTGGGGGTAAAGGTAGGGGACAGGGTGGGGGTCAAGGTGGGGGTCAGGGTGGGGGACAGGGTGGGGGTCAGGGTGGGGGACAGGGTGGGGGTCAGGGTGGGGGTCAGGGTGGGGGTAAAGGTAGGGGACAGGGTGGGGGACAGGGTGGGGGTCAAGGTGGGGGTCAGGGTGGGGGTCAGGGTGGGGGTCAGGGTGGGGATCAGGGTGGGGGTAAAGGTAGGGGACAGGGTGGGGGTCAAGGTGGGGGTCAGGGTGGGGATCAGGGTGGGGTCAGGGTGGGGGACAGGGTGGGGGTTAGGGTGGGGGACAGGGTGGGGGACAGGGTGGGGTCAGGGTGGGGATCAGGGTGGGGGTCAGGGTGGGGGTCAGGGTGGGGGTCAGGGTAGGGGTCAGGGTTTGGGGTCAGGGTGGGGGACAGGGTGGGGGTCAGGGTGGGGGTCAGGGTAGGGGTCAGGGTGGGGATCAGGGTGGGGTCAGGGTGGGGGTCAGGGTGGGGGTCAGGGTAGGGGTCAGGGTTTGGGGTCAGGGTGGGGGACAGGGTGGGGGTCAGGGTGGGGGTCAGGGTGGGGGTCAGGGTAGGGGTCAGGGTTTGGGGTCAGGGTGGGGGACAGGGTGGGGGTCAAGATGAGTAGCAAGTGACTGAGGGCAGGGTGGGGGTCTGGATGGGGAGATGGGCAACAAGGTGAATAAGTCTTGGTAGGGGGGGGGGGGGCAGTGTAGGTTGTTTTTTTTTTTTAAACTGGCTTGGTGGTGAGGGTTGATTCCGTTAGCTGGCTCAGAAGAGGCAAAATTGTGAGAGGACCCACATGATGTTCGCTGTAGTAACACATCAGACAGAAGATACCCCATAAGGAATATCCAGTATCAGTTACCTCATGTGTTTCTTCAGCTAGCAATCTTCGTGTATATATGCCCTATTAGCCTACTGTTGTACTCTAGCTAAACCCACTCTACTCTATCCATAAAAGCCCACTCTACTCTAGCTATAAAAGCCCACTCTACTCTAGCCTTAAAGCCCACTCTACTCTAGCCATAAAAGCCCACTCTACTCTAGCCATAAAAGCCCACTCTACTCTAGCCATTAAAGCCCACTCTACTCTCGCCCTATAAGCCCACTCTACTCTAGCCATAAAAGCCCACTCTACTCTAGCCCTATAAGCCCACTCTACTCTAGCCCTATAAGCCCACTCTACTCTAGCCATAAAAGCCCACTCTACTCTAGCCATAAAAGCCCACTATACTCTAGCCCTAAAAGCCCACTCTACTCTAGCCATAAAAGCCCACTCTACTCTAGCCCTATAAGCCCACTCTACTCTAGCCCTATAAGCCCACTCTACTCTAGCCCTATAAGCCCACTCTACTCTAGCCCTATAAGCCCACTCTACTCTAGCCCTATAAGCCCACTCTACTCTAGCCCTATAAGCCCACTCTACTCTAGCCCTATAAGCCCCCTGAGTCACCAGCGTCCATACACAAATGATGAGCTAGCAGTTATTTGAACGGCACCTGCTGCGCTATTTGTTACACTTAAAAACATAACTGGTTGCCTTCGGTACATGGCGTACACACATGCTCCCGTCAGGGGGGGGGGGCAGTTAAAAACATAACTGGTTTCCTTCGGTACATGGCGTACACACATGGTCCCGTCAGGGGGGGGGGCAGTTAAAAACATAACTGGTTTCCTTCGGTACATGGCGTACACACATGCTCCCGTGAGGGGGGGGGGGGGCGTGCAATTATTAAATATCAAATTTGGCATCAACGGTTAGTTATGGGTGTCCTTTGAACATCTGGTTTGTGTGGGGTGGAGCTTAGTTTACTGCGGGGTGGAGCCCAGTATTTTGGAAGGGCGGTGCCCAGTTAACATAGGGCTGATCCCTGTTTACAGTAGGTGGAGTCTATTTTACAATGGGGTGTATCCCATTGTACATGTCCAGTAAAAGTGAGTACAGATCTCACTCATGTTAAACTACCACGGCATGCAATGAACGAGGGCTTCAGCTTATTTATACATTCGTACCTAACTTTGAACTCGTCGCTCCAAAAAAAAAAATGTTATCAACTTGTTTTATATTTACCGTATTTTTACAGTTGTAATGCTATAAAATCTAAAAATAGTTGCGACCTAAATTACCGATGTTCTCTAATAATTGACTTCAAACTTTCTCAGTTCTTTGAGCTCAAATGGAAACCCAATTTCCGCTTGTTCTGGTGCTAATCTAACGGTGGTGTGTAGGTGGGAAATAGTGTGGGTGGGATGGTAGGTGAGAAATAGTGTGGGTGGAATGGTAGGTGAGAAATAGTGTGGGTGGAATGGTAGGTGAGAAATAGTGTGGGTGGGATGGTAGGTAAGGAAATGTCAGCATGGGATGGTAGGTAAGGAAATGTCTACATGGGATGGTAGGTAAATGTCTACATGGGATGGTAGGTAAGGAAATATCTGGGATGGTAGGTAAGGAAATGTCTACATGGGATGGTAGGTAAAATGTCTGCTGCGATGTGTGCACAAGAAAGTAGATTTAAAACGAACGTTCCTAAGCCGTGAGCACATCATCTTGAGGGATTAAGTTATTATTGGAGATCTGACCGTGCTTCTAATCGATTGGTTAGCTGTACAGCAAGGGCCGCTACTCGTGTGCTAAAAACAAGGGCCACAACTGGTGTGCTAAACACGGAGGGAGAAATGTTTTAGTTCAAGATAAAACTGACCGCTGGCACTAAGTCCACTAGCAAAACTACAGTATTAAAATTATCGTAGACACAAATTTAGTTTTAAAAATGTAAACTTGGACAGAATGTAAACCATAGACAAAATCGTACAACAAAGATTAATTTTACAAACGTAATATTAGGCACAGAAAAAATGTAACCTGCAGACATAGTATAAATAAACTACAAGCATAAGGCGTAGCGGGGTATGTATCTGTTAGGATTGTATGGGCGCATTGTCTGATGGTGGTGGTGTGTGGCTGGTGTATAACCAGGAGGGGGTAAAAGGGTGTGTGTGCGAATGTGTGTGTATGTGTGTGTGAGGGTGGGTGTATGTGTGTGTGTGTCGAAGTGGAGGTGTGAGAGGTATTTAGATGACGTTAGAGTTTTGCCTACTGTAAGCACCCCATTTTAATAGACCAATATCTAATATCAATGTATAAGCTCTTGATACCCATAACTACATCAAACAGGTTTAATGGTGTAATACTGGCTGTCTATATGGTGTAGTACTGCCTGTCTAAATGACATACAACAGCCGGTATAAACTTGTGTATACTTGTTAGGTTATATGTACAGTAGACTACTTAAGATTGTGTACAAGGACATATTGTACATTTGTTAGACATTTGAATATATTAGACATTGTTGAAAGTCGCCATATTGTTAGAACAAGTGGGATCAAAGACGACTTGAAGTCAGGGGAAGTAGAGTGACACAAACTCTAAGGACGTCACTTGTGAGCGTAGAGGACATGTTTTTAAACATTGAAGGAGATGAGAGTTGACATTAGAGGACATGACATTGGAGGACATGACATTGGAGGACATGACATTGGAGGACATGACATTGGAGGACATAACATTAGAGGACATGACATTGGAGGACATAACATTGGAGGACATGACATTAGAGGACATGACATTGGAGGACATAACATTAGAGGACATGACATTGGAGGACATGACTTTGGAGGACATGACATTGGAGGACATGACATTGGAGGACATAACATTAAGTGGACATGACATTGGAGGACATAGATTGGAGGACATAACATTAGAGGACATGACATTGGAGGACATGACATTGGAGGACATGAGTTGACATTGGAGGACACGAGATTTGACATTAGTGGACATGAGAGTTGACATTGCACGACAAGGGGGCATTGGATATTTTTAAAAAGACCTGAGCTTAGATTGGGGGGGGGGGGAGAGATGGGGAGAGCGGGGATACAAGAGATAAGGAGAGTGGCTAGCCAAGCGTGACCACAGCAGCCGTTCAATGCCTAATCAAGCGGAACCTGAAGATAATCGTCTAATTATCGATTAATTACCAGCCATCCGAGTTCATTAACACCCCCCCCCTTCTTCCCATCTCGATTTTTAAAAAATCACCCTCCACCACACACACCTCACCACACAACCACATACCTCTCAAATGAGGAAAGCCACACATTCGTGTTTATTTCCTTTCTCATTAAATGCATTAGTCTATACTTTTAATCGCTTTCTAATCAATTAAATTACCACTTCTGTTACAAGTATTAGCAAGTGTAATAGAATTCAAACCCAGTTTTAAACACAGGCCGCTTCAATAAACACAACGCAATAACGTTAAATAGCGTTCAACTTGGACCATATGTCCCATCAACCTGTATTGACGCACGGCGCTTTGCAGATCGTTTAAGATAACACAGTCTAAACTAATAACCGAGTTCTATATTTAACCACTACTCACCGTTCACGAAAACACGCTTGATGTGGCTGTGGAGTTATCCAGCGTCCAATCCACCCTAGGAAACAATCACTAGAGAAAGTCGTGTCCAGTGCATTTTTTTTTTCTGGTGTATCCAGAAGGTTTGCTATCAAGTTTTGGCCGTGGGGAGAGAGAGTGGGGGTCGGGCGGGTCGGGGCGACAGATCGGGGAAGTCGGCGACGTCTGCGCATTGATCGGCTCGAGCGTGAGGGCAACGGTCCACGCCGCGAGGTTTCTGCAACACGCCGGTGCGAATTGCGCTCAACTTTTCAACAGGTGGACTTCTAGCTGGTACTCAGCATTGAAATAGTGACGTGTATGGTAGGGCCACATTCTTCTGCACTTACATCCAGCTACGTAGTGCGGGGTTGTGCTACTTCAATGGACGAACAGCTGGTGTTTATATATGGATAGAGTGGGGGGGGGGGGGGGGGAGAGAATACAAAAATATGGGGGGGGGGGGGGAGCAGAGTGTAGCGAGGGGGGGGGCGGGGGGTGCGGACCGCACCGGGTGACACCATTTAGGGGGGGTGACACCAAGGCAAAAAATAGGAAAATATATAGAGAACATTTTGAGGGGGGGGTGCAAATCGAAAGTTCGAGGGGGGGGGTGCAAATCGAAAATTGAAAGGTTTTCCCCGGGAAGAGTCGCTACGCCTCTGAGGGGGTGACACCCTTAAGTGCCGCACCGGGTGACACCCGACCTCGCTACGCCAGCTGGGGGGGGGGAGTATTGGAGAGAGAATCAGATCATGTAAGAATTGTAATCACTACTTCCCAAAGATTATATTTTAAGTGTTGTTATTATATAGATCTACAGTGACCTGATTAGTGGCGTAATCTTGCCATTTGCCAGATGAGGCTCGATAGCTGGGGACAGCCACTCTTCTAGGAGAGACAACTCGGTAGCTGGGGACAACCACTCTTCTAGGAGAGACAACTCCAAAATCAAACAACTGCTGTCTTGTACTTGGTTGGACAAAGCATATAGAAGCAAATCCAAAAAGAAAAGCAGGCTGAAATCGGAATCAATGGCCTACATGCAGAGCTCTTCTTTCCAGGCATCTCATCTCTCGAAAAAGTTCTACCGACCCCCCCCCCCCCCCGAACGAAATGAAATTTATATAATTTATATAGAAAATATATACTTTTAACAGTGTCCGCCCCCCGAAAAAAGTCTACCGCCCCCCCCCCCCACCCCCACCGGGAGAAAAAAGTCTGGAAGAAACACTGCCTACATGGTGTATGATAAGTTGACACGTGTATTTGTGTTGGAAGGGATCCTTTCCTATAACGTGCAGCATATAGGATACAGCATGTAACATACAGCCTATAACATAATAACCTATAACAAGCAGTCTATAACATATAGTCTGTAACAAGCAGTCTATAACATACAGCCAATAGCATACAGCAGTATAATATCAACATACAGCCTATAACATTACAGACCAGGGATTCTCACATTATACTCGCATCGAGCCATTGCATGGCTTAGACACAAATCCATGAGCATGTATGATTAGCTCACCCCCCCCCCCCCCACACACACACACCCACCCACCCCCACATTAAAAAAATCCTTTTGCTAACCTTTGTTTGAGATCTCTGTATGCGCCTAATGTCTCCTTCAGTTCAAACCTGTGGTTGGATGTTAGCGGCGTGTAACGGCCTGTTTTAGTGCAAACCTTCGTCTTTACACAGTGTGTAACGGCATGCCGCCTGTTTAGCGCCAACTGTGTCTTTACACAGTGTAGCTTGTCTTCGTTGCTTGTGGGCGGTCAGTTGATCAACTAGCCGCAACACTTGGACAATAAGATGTGGCCTGATCCACATCTTTGACCAGACCTGAGCCCTGCAGGACGTCGATGAGTTCACCCAGCTCTAATGGGTACCCAACTCAGATTAGGTCAAGTAAGGCGGCTGGACATAGCGCTAAATAATGCCATCCCAGATAAACTCTACTTCATCTGTTCGATGGATCGTTAGGTTGGAAACAAAAATTTTACCTTTTACCCATCAGCAGGCCGTTTGTTCTTTGGCCGTAAGAATGAGTTTTACTACAAATGAAAGAGAAACACTATTTTTAATACTGGTATGCAAGAATTAAGATCCAATTATTTAACTTAAAATAGTGTTTGAGTTCTACAAAGTTAAAGTACAAACTGAGTTGGCGTTGATCAGAACAGTAGCCAAGGCCTCGATTGAAACGTTTCTACCTCTGCAGCCTGCCGTTTGTAAGTCGAGTGGGGGCCGCGCGCTCTCCCGTCGAAGAGTTAAAATAGATCAATATAGGATTAATGGTTGCTCTCTTTAGACAACGGACCATACACGACATACAACATATTGTTGGATTTAACTGCTTTCATGGCCAGCAGACGCTGGTACCGCCAACAATGTGTGCTCATCATTTGTTTTATACAAGTGTGAGTTGGGGGAGGGGGGGAGGGGGGGGGGGGAAGATTCAGTATCTCACTGAAGTATCTTGTGGTGGATCCGTTGGTGTATTCGTGATTTGTTTTTTGATATTAATTTATTTGTGTTGCCGTTTTGACATTTCCTTTTTAATTTATTTAAAAAAGTAGTCGTTTATTTAAAGTGCAGAGAAAAATAGTGTATTTGTATTTGTTACGTTGTGACAGCTAAAAATTGCTATACTATAAAGTTAACATGATACAGTTAACTTTTTTGACATTTGCAAGGTGGGATGGATCGACAACATGAAATATTCTAATGAGGTGTTCATCGTTTTTTTGCTCGGTGTTTCAAAGTGTATGTTATAGTTGTATGTGTGGAGTGTTTGAGTGTGTCATAGTTGTATGGGTGGACAGCTTGAGAGTGTATGTTATAGTAGTATGGGGGGATGTTTTTTTTTCTTGCCTCATACATGTAATTTACAGCGTCAGTTGTGTGTGTTCGCTTTAGTATTACAGTTTTCATCATCGGCTTGTGAGGACTGATACAGATTTACAATAGTAATACTTCTTCCTTAGCACGCAGCCTATTTTCATTCATTTAAGACTTTAAGATAATTTATATATACGTCATAGATCTAATACGAAACTGTGAATAAAGATTGTTTTCTGTTTAAATTTGAATAAAAATGTCAAAGATTTTTTCCCATTTTATAATAATTCTAATAATTTTATTTTTTAGGTGTAGGCCTATTAATAATAATATTCTATATTTTTTAAATTTAGATTATTTTTCATATGTTTACTATTACTATTTGTATGTTTATGATTGTATCAGCAGATTCTTTACAACTATTCTGCGCTCTGCTGAGGGCGATTAGTTTGGCTGCATACCTTCATTTTTGATGACTATTCAACCAGGTTGTGTCCCTTTGTTTGTGTCGCTTCCTTCCCTTTTTTCCCAGAACATTGTTATGTTGTCGTAGGGTGGGCCTTGACTACTTACAGGTTATAGCATTATTTACCGGATGATGGGTGATACTGATATAGTGAGTTTTATTACTGCTACAAGGAACAACAAGAAACATTGTTGCAAAATTGTCGGCCCTGTCTGTCTATACGGTGTTAGAGCTAATGCCTTAAACTGCAGAGCTCAAGGGTATGAGATCTTTCACTCCAATGTTCCACCTCAAACCTATTCAAACCCAAGCCTCGTGTATCCAACCCTCCACACTACCAGCCCAATCCACACCATACCCAACCCACATCATATTCCAACCAACACCCAACCCCACCCAATCCACACCATATCCAAGCCACACCGAACCCACATCACACATCACACACCCACCCCCACACTCAACGTGCCCTCAACTAACCACCTTACTCTACCCACCGAGACACTGCAGTCGCCCCCCCCCCCCCTCCCCACCCCCTCATAAGCTCGTATGCTTCAAACAGTTTTTAAATTTATTGATTTTATGACAGTTTCGATTTATCCAGTCGCCTCCCCCCCTCCTCCCAACCTTTGTGTTTTCTCCAGTTAATTTGCCTCAAACCAGAGGCGTAGACATGCTAAGATTTCCATCGGCGCATCTCCATAGGATGGGGGAGGGGGTGTTGTTGCAGTTTTAAGTTTGACACCAGCACAAGAACTCTACCAACGACTGCAGTTTGATTGGTTTGGTTGTTAACACTGTCGTATTGGAGCAGTTTGATTGGCTGGTTGTTAACACTGTCGTATTGGAGCAGTTTGATTGGTTGGTTGTTAACACTGTCGTATTGGAGCAGTTTGATTGGTTGGTTGTTAACACTGTCGTATTGGAGATCCCATGACAGATGCGGATTACATTAAAAGGCTTTTATATAAATGATAACATTTGTAACTAAGATGTGAAAACTTTTATCTAGATGTTGAAAAAACTTTTATCTAGCTGTTGAAAACTTTTATCTAGTTCTAGATGTTGAAAACTTTTATCTAGATGTTGAAAACTTGTATCTAGGTGTTGAAAACTTTTATCTAGATGTTGAAATCTTACCTACACAAAACATGACTTTGAAACAAAATAGGTTACTCAGTTGGACATAATATTGTTATGACTTTTTAAAATTCTTTTTAATCAAGCAGAGTATGTGTAAGTGTGTTTGTGTATATGTTTGTAAGAGCGTGCATACCTGTGTGTTTGGGTGTCTGTATATGTGTTTGTATGTGTCTATAAGTATAAGTGTGTATCTGTGCGTATGTGTGAGTGTATTTGTGTGATTCTGCGCGTGTATGTGGCCGTTTATGTGTATGCGTGTGTGTGTGTGTGTGTGTGCGTGTATGTGAAGGGACGGGAACGAATCCCCAATAAAAATCCCCAATAAAACATCCACTGTGATTGAAGGTACAATTAAATAGCGAGGTGGGGCAGGGTTGTGGGCGGGGAGATCACGTCAGAACGCAGACCCTGGTGGCGCCACTTGCTTCTGATGATGGCTGCTACATGTGATGTCATCATCCTGCCCGTGGGTCGGAGACTTGCTGGAGTCGGGGGATTTTTTCCTGACGGTCGTGACCTTCAGTGAACGGTCAACACTTACAGTGGATGGAGTCATGACCTTCAGTGGACAGAGTCGTGACCTTCAGTGACGGTCCACACTTTCAGTGGATGGAGTCATGACCTTCAGTGGACGGAGTCGTGACCTTCAGTGGACGGAGTCGTGACCATCAGTGGACGGTCAACACTTTCAGAGGATGGAGTCATGACCTTCAGTGGACGGAGTCGTGACCTTCAGTGGACGGAGTCGTGACCATCAGTGGACGGAGTCGTGACCTTCAGTGGACGGAGTCGTGACCTTCAGTGGACGGAGTCGTGACCTTCTGTGGACGGTCAACACCGTCAGTGGATGGAGTCCGAGATATCTAAGTGGAAGGGGAGGGTGTGGTCTGCGATAGAATAGACCTAGAGGTCTATAGGGGTGTGGTCTAGGATAGAATAGACCTAGAGGTCTATAGGGGTGTGGGATATAATAGACCTAGAGGTCTATAGGGGTGTGGTCTGCGATAGAATAGACCTAGAGGTCTATAGGGGTGTGGTCTGCGATAGAATAGACCTAGAGGTCTATAGGGGTGTGGTCTAGGATAGAATAGACCTAGAGGTCTATAGGGGTGTGGGAAATAATAGACCTAGAGGTCTATAGGGGTGTGGTCTGGGATAGAATAGACCTAGAGGTCTATAGGGGTGCGGTCTGGGATAGAATAGACCTAGAGGTCTATAGGGGTGCGGTCTGGGATAGAATAGACCTAGAGGTTATGCTGGGGGAGGGGTGTGTTGTCATGGGATAGAATAGACCTAGAGGTCTATAGGGGTGCGGTCTGGGATAGAATAGACCTAGAGGTCTATAGGGGTGTGGGATATAATAGACCTAGAGGTCTATAGGGGTGCGGTCTGGGATAGAATAGACCTAGAGGTCTATAGGGGTGCGGTCTGGGATAGAATAGACCTAGAGGTCTATAGGGGTGCGGTCTGGGATAGAATAGACCTAGAGGTCTATGCTGGGGGAGGGGTGTGGTCTGGGATAGAATAGACCTAGAGGTCTATAGGGGTGTGGGATATAATAGACCTAGAGGTCTATAGGGGTGTGGTCTGGGATAGAATAGACCTAGAGGTCTATAGGGGTGTGGTCTGCGATAGAATAGACCTAGAGGTCTATAGGGGTGTGGGATATAATAGACCTAGAGGTCTATAGGGGTGTGGTCTGGGATAGAATAGACCTAGAGGTCTATAGGGGTGCGGTCTGGGATAGAATAGACCAAGAGGTCTATAGGGGTGCGGTCTGGGATAGAATAGACCTAGAGGTCTATAGGGGTGCGGTCTGGGATAGAATAGACCTAGAGGTTATGCTGGGGGAGGGGTGTTGTCTGGGATAGAATAGACCTAGAGGTCTATAGGGGTGCGGTCTGGGATAGAATAGACCTAGAGGTCTATAGGGGTGTGGGATATAATAGACCTAGAGGTCTATAGGGGTGCGGTCTGGGATAGAATAGACCTAGAGGTCTATAGGGGTGCGGTCTGGGATAGAATAGACCTAGAGGTCTATAGGGGTGCGGTCTGGGATAGAATAGACCTAGAAGTCTATGCTGGGGGAGGGGTGTGGTCTGGGATAGAATAGACCTAGAGGTTTACATCGAGGCTCGATGAGTGAATGACATGCGACCTCAACATGAGGAACGTCACTCGGAACTTGATATTTTATTTTATTGATATTTTATCGGAGCTATTATTTCACGCTTGGGTGAGGTCCAGTGTTTTGAAAACTTTTTTTATAATATTCATAGGTAACTTTTTCTCTCCTCGGTATTCAAATTGACAATACATTATGTGTGTGTGGGGGGGGGGGGGCGAAAGATGGAGGCCAATTCACAAATTAACATTGGTGTGGGGGGGGGGGGGGCTAAAGATATGCCAACTCACAAATTAACATTGGTGTGGGGGGGGGGGCAACTCACAAATTAACTTTGGAGGGATGACGGGAAAGATGCAGTAAAAAACATCAGATATAAAAAAAAACACAAATAATTACAGCCAGTTTAATACAATGTTGCCATGTTCGTGCATGCGATCTCACCCTTCAGAATTAGGGACGTGGGAGGGGAATTAATCTCCTCCGCTCAAAGGAGATAACACACATTTTGATCAACGTTAGGATTATTCAGCGGACAAAAAAACTTAAATGCTCTTGCTTGGTTGTAGAAGTGGAAGGCAAGCGGTGGAATAAAAGGAAGAGACTTTAATTAATTTATAAATGGATATTTTAGTTTCGTAACTTAT